>NC_090183.1:45343373-45523373 GCF_024679245.1 Pseudorasbora parva | reverse complement strand
TTTTAGTGTAATTAAAGCTCCACTGTGTGATATTTTCCCCATCTAGCGGTGTAAAGGTATCCAGCGAATAATAGTTTCTGTTCCTCTCTATTCTGATTTCGTTTTAACTCCTACGGTGGCCGATATAGTCCAAGATTAACACGGCAATCCCCCTCTTCACATTCGACACGGTGCCATCGAGTGTTAAAACGCGAAAGGCGAAGCTTGAATTTACGGGTATGTCCCTCTTTGGCTACTGTACTTTCAAGATGGAGGAGCAACATGGCGACCGGCATTCGAACCCCTCACCCGTATGTGTTTTCAATGGCATATTATAAACTTACGAGAATACTTTATTACTTGAAAGAAGTAAATATACATTAATGGGCACATATATTTTTGAAAGAACTAAGTGTTTTTAGCTAAGAATAAACTAAAAAAGTTACACAGTGTAGCTTTAAGCATTAAAGGTAAGAAAACAACAACTTTTATTCATGAAATGTAGTGCAGTAAAAAGTATAACATTATATATTATGCTTTGGAATGTAGTGAAGTAAAAAAGTTTTCTAAAGAAAAACACTGATAAAGTATATACTTAAAAATTTACTTGAGCAGAAAGTAAAAAATACTCCACTGCTGTCCGCCTCGTGTAATAAACTCTGGTTTATTTTTCTCCATCATGCCCTGATGGAGTTTCGGTTCCTTTGGTCGTCTTTGGCTTGGCTTGCTCAGTTAGGGACACTAACATTATGATCCAAGTTATTCAACTAATTATACAAATAAAGTTAATTTATTAGGTTTTATTTAATTCTATAAATTATAATACTGATCTGCCAACATTGTCGCTCTATGATAAATTAAAATAAGCTGATAACATCTGTTTACTCCAGAACGACTGTACAGCCAAATCTAATTCTGTTTAATATTATCCTGTTTGACACTGTGAAGCTGCTTTGACACAATCGGCGTTGGAAAAGCGCGATGACTTGACTTAAAGAACAACAAATGTTAGTGAGTTAAGAAATAAATCAAGTTAGTTAAAGAAATAGTTAATTAAGAAAAAGCAGATTAGTTGTTAGTTTAGAAATAAAGCATATTAAATGGTTAAAGAATAAAGCAGGTTAGTTAGTTTGCTTATTAAGAAATAAATCAGGTCAATGATTTGTTTTTGTTGACTTGATTTGACTAAAGATCGGCACCTCAGCTTCCCGATGAAGTTTTCTCCTCCTCTCGAGAGGTCGGTGGGGTCTATGGAGATCAAGTAGTTTGAGGTTGTGCTTTTTTTCCTCTTTCTTCCCGCTAACAAAAACACCTGGATGGACAAAAAGACGTGTTACATTACTCACATTTGCAAAGCTAGGATTAACGGCATATATTAGGGTACGGTTTTTTTCAGCATTTATTCAGCAAGGACACATTAAATCACTCAAAAGTGACATCAGAGACATGTTTAATGTTAGAATCAGAATATGAGAAGGATTTGAGAAGGATCATGTGACTCAGCTTTGATAACAGGAATAAATTATACACCCTAAAAAATTTGGGTAAAAAACAACCCAATTGCTGGGTTAGTCCATATTTGACCCAACATTGGCTTAAAACAACCCAACATTTTTTAGAGTGTACTTTACTATAAATTCACATAGAGACCATTTTATTTTAAACTGTATTCGGGGCTTTTGCATATCATTAGCTGTGACTGCTGTGGGCGGGGCTTTAGCATATCATTAGCTGTGACTGCTGTGGGCGGGGCTTTAACATATCATTAGCTGTGACTGCTGTGGGCGGGGCTTTAGCATATCATTAGCTGTGACTGCTGTGGGTGGGGCTTTAGCATATCATTAGCTGTGACTGCTGTGGGCGGGGCTTTAGCATATCATTAGCTGTGACTGCTGTGGGCGGGGCTTTAGCATATCATTAGCTGTGACTGCTGTGGGCGGGGCTTTAGCATATCATTAGCTGTGACTGCTGTGGGCGGGGCTTTAGCATATCATTAGCTGTGACTGCTGTGGGCGGGGCTTTAACATATCATTAGCTGTGACTGCTGTGGGCGGGGCTTTAGCATATCATTAGCTATGACTGTTGTGGGTGGGGCTTTAGCATATCATTAGCTATGACTGCTGTGGGCGGGGCTTTAGCATATCATTAGCTGTGACTGCTGTGGGCGGGGCTTTAGCATATCATTAGCTGTGACTGCTGTGGGCGGGGCTTTAACATATCATTAGCTGTGACTGCTGTGGGCGGGGCTTTAGCATATCATTAGCTATGACTGTTGTGGGTGGGGCTTTAACATATAATTAGCTGTGACTGCTGTGGGAGGGGCTTTAACATATCATTAGCTGTGACTGCTGTGGGCGGGGCTTTAGCATATCATTAGCTGTGACTGCTGTGGGCGGGGCTTTAACATATCATTAGCTATGACTGCTGTGGGCGGGGCTTTAACATGTCATTAGCTATGACTGCTGTGGGCGGGGCTTTAGCATATCATTAGCTATGACTGCTGTGGGCGGGGCTTTAGCATATCATTAGCTATGACTGCTGTGGGCGGGGCTTTAGCATATCATTAACTATGACTGCTGTGGGCGGGGCTTTAGTATATCATTAGCTATGACTGCTGTGGGCGGGGCTTTTGCATATCATTAGCTATGACTGCTGTGGGCGGGGCTTTAACATATCATTAGCTATGACTACTGTGGGCGGGGCTTTAGCATATCATTAGCTGTGACTGCTGTGGGCGGGGCTTTAGCATATCATTAGCTATGACTGCTGTGGGCGGGGCTTTAACATATCATTAGCTATGACTGCTGTGGGCGGGGCTTTAGCAAATCATTAGCTATGACTGTTGTGGGCGGGGCTTTAGCATATCATTAGCTATGACTGCTGTGGGCGGGGCTTTAGCAAATCATTAGCTATGACTGCTGTGGGCGGGGCTTTAGTATATCATTAGCTATGACTGCTGTGGGCGGGGCTTTTGCATATCATTAGCTATGACTGCTGTGGGCGGGGCTTTAACATATCATTAGCTATGACTGCTGTGGGCGGGGCTTTAACATATCATTAGCTATGACTGCTGTGGGCAGGGCTTTAGCATATCATTAGCTATGACTGCTGTGGGCAGGGCTTTAGCATATCATTAGCTATGACTGCTGTGGGCGGGGCTTTTGCATATCATTAGCTATGACTGCTGTGGGCGGGGCTTTTGCATATCATTAGCTATGACTGCTGTGGGCGGGGCTTTTGCATATCATTAGCTATGACTGCTTCAAATCATTAGCTATGATTTGAAAAATCAGGTACATTTAGCAATATAACGGGTAAATTATGTAAATGGAATATATATCGATGTTATGATGAACAATATGCCTTTCTCCACTGATGCTCTGTGATGTTTAAAGCGTTTCTGAGATGGCAAATGGGATCAAGCTAACATTAGCAACACATTATTAGCTGTTTGATAACATAGTCATCCTAAAGGCTAATCAAATTAATTACCGTTATGTGTGTGGCATGGTAAAGAGCATTTCCATTGTGCAGCGTTTACTACAGTAAAATTGAACGAGTGAAGCTGGAGTGAGTGAGTGGAGGCGGGGTTCATTGGCATATTCATGAGGTAGCGCATACTAAATGAACCAAGGGTGTCGAGTTACATTCAAGCTTGAAATGTAGCAAAAGCTCTGCACACCATGATACGAGGGACTACAGATAAATACAAACGTCTCAGTAGATGTCGTACTTTCTTCTCATTGTCCAGGTGCAGGTAGTATGTTGGGTAAAGGCCTCGGTCCATCCCTCTCTTGTCACGGGTCACTTTGCACTTTACCGTGACGCCTTGTTCTGCGGGCTGAAGCACAAACTCCTCCAGATCGTCAAACTCGATCTCAGGAGAAGGTGCTCGCTCCTCCTTCAAAGGAATAAAAGAGGTCATCATACAAAATATACCACACAAAATGAATGCAAGGATGAGAATAATGTGGAATACGATTTATTCACCTTTTTGCCTTTTTTCCCTTTGCCCTTTTTCTTTTTCTGTGTCACTTCTGAATCAGAGTCTTCAGTCTCTTCTGCTTTAGCAGGACCTGAGGACAAGAAACAATCAAATCAGACAGAGAAATAGCCATGTGCTGTCATTTTATGGAAACAAATCAGTTCAGATTTATATATGTGCATGTAAATCTGTTTGATCGGACCCCACGGGCCAGCCTTCGCTCCCCACGTGCATCAATGAGCCTTGGCCGCCCATGACCCTGTGGCCGGTTCTCCACTGGTCCTTCCTTGGAGCACTTTTGATAGATACTGACCACTGCAGACCGGGAACAGCCCACAAGAGCTGCAGTTTTGGAGATGCTCTGACCCAGTCGTCTAGCCGTCACAATCTGGCCAAACTCGCTCAAATCCTTACGCTTGCCCATTTCTCCTGCTTCACACACATCGACTTTAGCCCTTTTCCGTAAGGTATTTTCATCATCGACAGGAGCTAGTCTGTGATTTTATTGCCGTGTGAATCCAGAATGTCAGTGTTTTTCTCTCACCACCTGCGTAAAAGTCCCCATCCAAATTACCTACTGTTTTTAGACAAACACACAGGGTTGTGTAGTAATTTAATTGCTGAGTTTTCAAGAATATATCACTTATAAAGCTCCACTGTGTGATATTTTCCCCCATCTAGCGGTGTAAAGGTTTATGACCATCCAGTGAATATTAGTTTCTGTTCCTCTCTATTCTGATTTCGTTTTAACTCCTACGGTGGCCGATTTAGTCCAAGATTAACATGGCTTCCAGTTCGATCTCGTCCATGAGTGCCATCGAGTGTTAAAACGCGAAAGGCGAAGCTTGAATTTACGGGTGTGTCCCTCTTTGGCTACTGTACTTTCAAGATGGAGGGGCAACATGGCGACCGGCATTCGAACCCCTCACCCGTATGTGTTTTCAATGGCATATTATAAACTTACAAGAATACTTTATTACTTGAAAAAAGTAAATATACATTAATGGGCACATATATTGTTGAAAGAACTAAGTGTTTTTAGCTAAGAATAAACTAAAAAAGTTACACAGTGTAGCTTTAAAATTCACTATTTATATCCCTTTTGACCCCTGCAGAGCACCATACGGTTGCGGATGCATTTTAAAGATCTAGACTTTAATTACTGAAATGCTGCCAAGTATTTACAAGAGCAGTATTTTTCATCACCGCTTAAAAAATAAAAAGAAGAAAAGCATGTAAACATTTGAAACTGGCCTTTATTACGGCAGCAATACGTGTTAAAATAACCGCAGCATTATGATCAGCTCATGGGAATAAGAGGCTGTATCCACTTATTCCCGCTCATTTCCATGTGGAATAAAATGACATCCTTTATGTTTTAGATAAAACACAAGACAGAAAACCATCTTAACTATAATGTGTGTCTTTATAGCTTCCTATTTTTAAACAGATTTAAATAATGAAATACTAATTAGGATATTATTTTCCTATTATTAAATTAAATATGCATTTATTCTTATTCACATTCTTATCCAAGCATATGACATTTTATTTACAGCATGCAATCATGGTATTGACCACGTGAGTAGTACTGCTCTCCCTATTTGTTAGTCGCTTTGGATAAAAGCGTCTGCTAAATGATTAAACGTAAAAGTTCCAATGATCACAAAACTGACTCCTCCACTGTGAATAAATCACCGTCCGAATGCACGAGTTTATCACTGAGGTGCCATCCAAATTTATTTTTACGGACTTCCACGTGAGAAACAATTACCGTTTGAATAGGCCTTATGGGGAGAAAATGTTCACTTGCTGCCTAATATATCCAACTAACTGGTGATGAAGAGCTAATCATCAGTGTTATTCACTTCACCGGTCATAATGTTATGCCTGATCGGTGTTTTGTGCATACCATAATGGTTTAAGAAAAGAACAGAACTTACCTTTGGTCTTTTTTGTCTTTTTGTCCTTGTCTTTGTCTCCTCCTGTCTGAAACATGGACGCTGTGTTTCCGCTGCTCTTCTTCTTCGTCTTGCTGGTTTTGGTTTCTGGTTCGCTCTCTTCACTCTCCGATTTGGCAGCTTTGTCACACAAGAGAAGCAAAGACATATTTTACTCTGAATCATCAAACGGACCTGTACGTAGAAAAGCTTTCAGAACATTACCTTTCTTTTTACTCTTGGTTTCAGGTTTGCCTCCATTTATCTGAAACATGGAGGCCGGCTCCTTCTTCTTGGCTTTAGATTTTCCTTTACTGTCTGCATCCTCTTTGACGTCTTCATGTTCACATACAGCAAAAAACAATAAACAAATCCATTAATAAATCCAGTTTGCAGGTTGAAAGTAAAATCAGAGCTCATAATAGAAAGTTACAACATTACTCATTTGAACAGAGGACACCTTTTGATTTGGACTTCTTGTCTTTTTCCTTCTCCTTTTCTTTTCCATCAGAACTTTCTTTTGAAGTTTTTTTCTTCGTCTTCTTCTGAGGAGTGGTCTCCCCATCGTCCTCTTCATCATCGTCATCATCTGTTAAACCTGTTTCGCAATAAACACATTTAAGTGCTCAGTAAAAAAACGATTACATTTCTCAAATGTCATGCCATCATCCTGTCGGAAAGAGAAGACATAGTTTAGAACCAAAGTTGTTTCTAATGAATGAATTGCTTTTTCTCCTGAGAAACGAACTCCAGTTATCTCACAGAGTATCAACTGATGTTTCAAACTGAGCTCAAGATATTAAAGTCCGAAATCAAAAGTATCAATGAGCTCAAAATCTTCTAATCTGAGCTGCTATACACATTCATTTCATAGCTATATTCTTATATGGGTCTATTTCCCCACAGTTTTAAAAATAGAGGAATTTAGACATTTACAAAAATATATTTTTTTAAATAGAGATCATGATTCTCCCATAATTTTGAACGAAGCTTGATGTGTTAGAAGCAGGAAAAACCAAGTAGCTATGGCTCTTCCAGCAGGATAATGCTCCTGACACAAAGCACAAATGCTTCAGGAATGGTTTGAGGAGCACAACAACCAGTTTGAGGCGTCGACTCGGCCTCCAGATTCCCCAGATCTCAATCCAATCGAGCATCTGTGGGATGAGCTGAGCAAACAAGTCTGATCCATGGAGGCCCCACCTCGCAGCTTACAGAACTTAAAGGATCTGCTGCTAACATCTTGGTGTCAGATACCACAGCACACCTTCAGGGGTCTAGTGGAGTCTATGCCTCTGCAGTTCAGCAAAAGGGGGACTGCCGGGGCGGCAGTGGCTCAGTGGTTCATGTAGGTTGTCTACAAACCAGAAGGTTGGTGGTTCGATCCCCGGTTCCACCTGACCAAGTGTCGAAGTGTCCATGAGCAAGACACCTAACCCCAGCTGCTCCCGACGAGCTGGATGGCGCCTTACATGGCTGACATCGCCGTCGGTGTATGAATGGGTGAATGTGAGGCAAAATGTAAAGCGCTTTGGATAAAAGCGCTATATAAATGCAGTCCATTTACCATTTACCGACACAATATTAGGAAGGTGGTCATAATATTATGCCTGATTGGTGCACATTTTTACTTGTCGCCACCAACTGGTGTAACGGTGCACAATTTTGATCGATACCAAACGTCAGTTTTTCAACTTTTATCCCAGTAATTCAGAGATTCAGTGATAATTTGAATTATTGTATGACAGAAATAATGATACTGTGTGGTTTGAAAAGAATAATTGTGAAGATGTTTCATACATAAACATGCCAACGCATGAATGTTCGCTGTGATCGTACTTGTCAAAGGTTTAAAAGACAGAGCTGAACCGTTGTCATTTAGGAAATTAAAATTTTTAGGAGTTTGCGTGAGTGTTTGAGTCAAGAACGCATTAATTGTGCAGCTCTAAACAAAACTTACATTTCATTTTTAACTAAAAAACTCTAGAAATTAGTGATGTTGCCTCTGCAAATATAAATATAGAAACGAATAAAACACAATTAAAATAAAAACTGCAAATACAAAAATAAAAATAAACACACATGGGTGACTTACTCTTCTTCTTCTTTGGGGCACTTTTCGCTTTCTTTTTGGATTCTTTCTCCTTCTCTGTTGGTTCTTTTTCCTTTTCTACTTTCTTCTTCTTCACCTTCTCTCCATCTGTGAGGGAGGTTTGTGAGAGTTATGTAAATAGACTGACAAAAGCGCCGTTCTGTCATGATAACTCTCTGAGGGTTTGCCATGGTAATGGATATAACAATGTTGATGTGTTTGGTCTTGGAGGAATAGATCTGCTACGCTGCTGCTGTACAACACAGCATTCATGAATGACCCGTAGCAGATATAAACAGGTGGAGCTGGGGAAGGAGGAGGGATTCGGAAAGTGCGCTGCACTGCTATAGCAAATGCTGACCAGTATCTGAAGGCTGAGCAGCGAGCTCATTGGCTACTGATACATCAGGATCCAATCAGCTGGCCCTATAGAGGAGGATGCGATTGCAAGCAGGTTGAGTTAAGGACCTATCAGCCTGTGCCATCTAGGACCCTCTCATAAACCCGGCGCAATTTTCTGCTAGTTTCAGTTCTCATGTTCACGTCCAGCTCCTCGTTGTTTAAATATCAAATGCACTGGCGCATCTGTTCAGCCATCAAAGTGAGTGAGTGTGTGTGAGTGTGTCTGTTCCCCCATGGGTGTCTGGTCTAAGCCAGGTGTGTTCAAGAGCATTGTTGGAACGTTTCTATTGTGAGGAACTGAAAACCACTGACCAACACACACCTGCTCTAAAGTCAATAGTGCAGGATTTCTTCAGTGTTATTTAAAGAGTGTGTTAGTATTATGAGCCGGAGCTCAACACACACTCTGATTATTAAACACACACACACGCTTAAATATGAAAAATAAAAGCATTCCTCTCTGGAGAAGCGTTCAGTCTCTCCTCATGTCAATAGTGACTCCGCTCACGGCTCGAGCACAGCTGGCTTTTAAAGGGAAAGGGAGATGAGGCTCTGATCGGTTTATTGCTCGTTACGCCCAAAACACACCCATGACTCATTAAGAGGCGAGGGACGACCCTTTTTGGCCAATCATTTTTTCCTTAGAGACAGAGCGTATTTAGGCCACGCCTTCTCCATTGAGTTTGTATTGCGTGAGGCTGCCTCCTTGTCAGTTCTTACTTTAAAACAAAAAACAGAACTATGTCAACTATGTGACATGGTGTACAGCATACAAGATAAAATACACAGAACTAAGTTTTATAAGCTGTCGATCCTAAAAAACGAGCGTTTAAGGAGACAAAAGTGGACACAGGCAATAAGACGTGAAGCTTCAGCAGGAAGAATGGGTCAATGTTAGGATCCTGACACTCAGTGTGTCTCAGTATGTCTACGTGTGCAGTAAACATGTTGTCAAATATCCAAATGTCAGTTTTATATATTATATTTCCTGTCGCTGATTACTTTCCCCTCCAGTGGGCGTAGTTCTCAGTGTAATGTAACATGTCTCGCTCTGATCTACTTTTGTGTCTTTAAACTCTCGTTTTTGGGCTCAACAGCTTATAAAAACTTCCGGGTTTTCAGCTCTGGGTTTTTTAGGTTGCTTTCTGTACACTTTGTCACATATCAGCTGTTAGTTTTTTGTAATAAGCCGCTTCCCGCAATAGAAAGTAAATGGAGACGATTGGTTTGTTCCCCTCCAGTGGGCGTGGCTTTCAGACACTTTCAGATGTCGCTCTGTCTCTATGGCTAAACTAGCAAAAGTGGTTTCGGACCCGCGCCCGTGGGCTCAGATCAGTAAAATCGGGCCCTTAGAGTTTCATGACAGAACTTTGTATTGATGTAAGACTTGTGAACTCTCTGGCGTACTCTGAGTGGCCGGGCTGCTCTCGGCCGACAGATCTCCGCTCTTCTTGCTCTTGGTCTTTTTAGGTTTGGCTTCGCTTCCATTGGTCTCTACTGGAGTGGACTCGGGCTTCTTCTTTTTGGGTTTCTGTAATATTCTGATGTGCGCAGTCATAAAATGACATAATTGTTAATGGCATGTTGGAGAGATAAAAAAGTAAGAAATTACATTTACTAATTTAGCAGACACTTGAGGAATACAACAAGAAATTCCTCTTAAAGAGGCAATAAACACGATATCATTCAGAATAGTACAGGCTACAACAGGGAGGGATGAAGAGTGAGGGCACAGACGAATACTTTTTGTTAGAAAGTTAGAGAACTCACCAGTAATGATGCAAGTGAAAGCAACAAGTAAAAAAAGAACAACGTATCTGAATATCACTCTTAATCTGTTTAAGTTTTTCACAAGCATCTTATTCTTCAGCGACCAAATGGTTGCATTTTGAGAGTGAAATTCAAGCACTTTTTAAGGGATTTCAAGAGCTTCACATCTTCTTCCAGCATCTCAAAGCTCTGAATATTATCCAGTTTAAATGTTATTTTTAATGTGAAGACCAAAAACATTATTTGTTCTTCTATCAAAGATTGTCCCAAAGATGTAGGAAAACTAAGACGTGGCAAACATTTAAAAAAAGACCACTATAACCGGTAGATGGCAGCAGAGGAGCACTTATCGGCTTATTAGCCATTTCCCTAATATTGTTGTTTTTTCACACGTTTTGATTTTAAATTTATTTAGATATTATGAGATCTCTTATAAAATATCAAATCATCAAGAATTCATCAAGAAACTTTGACAAAGTATGACACTTGTATGAAGTAGGAAATAGGAAGTAGGAAAGGTCAACGAGTTAATGAAAAAAATTCTTAATAATACTTAAATAATCATGAAAAACAAAACATGTATGTTTATTGAGTAATTCACTGTTTTGTGTGTGTGTGTGTGTGTGTGTGTGTGTGGGGTGGGGGTGGGGTGGGGGGGGGCAAGCATTGTTTATTGTCAAATGACAATTTTCACCTAAAATGTAAAGCCAAATTGCAGGTGGGTGAAAATGACTTTAAAAGATGGCAGCAGCCAATGTTTGTGTGACTGTCACTCGTAAAGTATTAAAGATATCTCAATATCTTTTTAGATTCTCATTCTTAATGAACTTTTCTTTTGGTATCTTCATTTTTAATGCTCTATATGGTTTATTCCCAGAGATATGGGGATCTCAGTGTGGCTCTATGTGCAAAATATTGAACTTTCCCCATTTTCAATGTTAAAACTGAAAATGTTCCTATATTTATTCTCCTAAAAACGTCATCTTGAATTTTGAGTCAAATTGTTATTAAGAATAACTTTATTTAACTTATGCGATACTTGTATTTCACTGTTGTTATTTCAGAAATACACTTCTACAAATCTCCAGAAAGGTTAATATGCCTCACCTTGGCCATTTCAGGGTATTTTTGGTAATGAAATATTGTTCAAATTGGTATGTTCAATGCCATTGTCTTAATAGAAGGAAAGAAGATATATTTCTAGTTTTAACATTATTTGCTCCTCAGACATTTCTCTTTAAATACAATAAGTGTCAGCTGTTTGAAAAGTCAGCCACATTTGGTTTTCGACCATTGAAAATGGATAAAGTTCAACCATTTGCTCAGAGAGCCAGAAGGAGATCCCCATATCACTGTGATTGAACCATATAGAACCTTTAAAATGAAGATGCTAAAAGAAAAGTTTATTAGAAACAAGAATCTAAAAAGTATATTAAGATATCTTTAATATTTCTTGAGTTACAGGCATGCAAACTTTGGGAAGGACACACAAAATGTGCTTTTCCCCCATTTTTGAAGTGTTACTGTTGGCATATAATAAAACAAAGATTGATAAAGTCAACAGATTTTACTAATATACCTACCAATCTATGAGTAAAAGTAAAATAATGATGCTGCCATCTTTCTAAAGTCATTTTTGCCCATCTGTAATTTGGCTCCAAATCTCAGGTGAAAATAGTCATTTTGATCCCCCATCTACAAAACATAAAATATTTGGGCTTTTATCACGACTAATGTTTGTCTTTCTTCAGAAAAAATGAGCCAGGGCAGTTTCCAAAATTTGACTGATTTGACACAAAATGACCTGGATCCATATGGGTGAGTGTGTGTGTTTGTGTCTGTGTGTTTTTATCCCAGTGGGGACTTTAGCCTGAATGCACACACACTTATGGGGACTGTCACAGTGGGGACCTAAATTGAGCTCCCCATGAGGAAACAAGCTTATAAATCATACAGAATGAGTTTTTTTTTTTTAATGTAAGAATGCCTGTAGATGTGTGTGATGGGTAGGGTTAGTGTAAGGGGATAGAATATACAGTTTGTACAGTATAAAAACCATTACGCCAATGGAGAGTTTCCAGAAAGATAGTGAAGCAGACGTGTGAGAGAGAGTGAATGTGTGAGTGTGTGTGAGTGTGAGATCCACTTAAGATGCAGCCAGAATAAGGCTATTAATACCGTCACCTTAGTCAATCCCTTTCATGAGGTGTGGAGGAAAACACGGACCCTTATTCAATCATGTTTCATCAAATTAACACACTTAATACACACATTTACCAAAGATATACACAAATAAGGCTGGTCACTTGAAATACAATATGTGGTTAAAAAAGCAAATATATGCAAACATATCAAACATATGCAATATTTATAAATCTTCAAAGTCTGACTATATATTTTAGTAAGAAATACTAAGAATATGAATGTATTTTTTACAGGTATTTAGCACTTAAATTCGTGTTTGTTTCAGTATAATGTTCACATTTGTGTAACAAGCTTCGAAACTGAATATCACTGAACTTTCCTGTAAAACTAGAACTGACCTCACTAGAAGTCACTAATCTAGACATGTGTCATCAAGCTAACGATAAATGATGAATCCTAAAAATATACAGTGATGTATTCTGATAACATGTATGTGGTTTGGAACTGAATATGCAAATGAATTCAGATCATCTCTAAATGTCCTTCAATCAACATTTAGATCAACAGGGATTCAAAATAATAATAATAGACTAATAATAAAAAAAACTACAACATGCAATTATTAAAACAAACTCACCTTTTCCGCAGACATGTCCGTATCCTGAGCTTGATCACTAGGCGAGTGAGGTGTGGAGCTTTACTCAATGAACCTCCATCAGCAGAAAGTTGCTAAGAGGATTAGCACTGACCCATCTGTCACACACACACACACACCGATGGGCGTCGGAACCAGTGTGTGTGTGTGTGTGTGTGTGTGTGTGTGTGTGTGTGTGTGTGTGTGTGTGTGGGAAGACCCACCCACTTTTTACGACCAATGATATTGGACCCACTCACTTTTATCGTCTCTAATTCGACACATGTCTGTTTACCCCTAACAGAGAAACACTTATTATTAATCACATGTTGGACGCTTTTTTTCCACTTTTATAATATTTTCTACATTTTTATTGAAAATGAATGCCTTTCTGATCTGATATGTGATGGAAAAGGGAGTAGAGCAAGTTCGGCAAAAGGCGGATTCGAATGTCGATAGATTTGCGTCAAAACTTAAAGTCATGCGTCTCTCACCGCTAGACTACAGCCACGGTTAATAATCTCTGACCCAATCAATCGTTCAGTAAACGGCGGTATATTTGTATTTAATATTTAATGGCATCTAACGTTACTACAGTAAAAAACAATTCTGAAAGAGAGGACCCGCTTTTTATTTGCTTCTGACAGAGCTGGACAGTAACTATCTGTACTTGAGGATTATTTGTTCTGGAAACTTATGACTTTTACTTTACTACATTTAAAAGACAAATATCATCCTTTTTACTCCACTACATTGACTACTGGGTCGAAGTCATTTCTGTAGCAGCTCTGAAAGTCAGTGGATGATTTTTTCCATCTTTAAAAGGTTTTGTTGTTGTTGCAGACAGTCTTTCAGGAATCTCTCTTATATGGTCATTTACATCTTCGCCATTTTTTTTTACACTGATCAGTTCATAGCAAAATGGAAGAAGACGGCTCTTAGGCACAAGTGTGTGCACCCATAGCCATACTTTGAAAGTATGTTTTAGTTTAAAAAAAAAAAATCAAGAATGGTTCAGTTGGCATATACTTGATGCATGTCTTATAAAATATTAAAAATATAAACGTCTGGGAGAAAGAGAAGAGTAAAGTTGTGAAAATATCAGATGTGTATCAGTGTATTGGATCCGTGCATTCGGCCTTAAAGTGACAGCAGCTTTATAAAGAGCTTTGTAACTTTTCTACAAGTATTTAAATGAGTTTAAGTTAGTCGTCTGCTAGTGTGTCAGATGGAGCGTCACTGACTGGCTTAAACCATGATGGCATAATGTGCATTTATACAACTATAATACAATAATGCAGCGACATAAAAAAAGAAATTAACTTTTGATACTTAAGCACTTTTGAAAACAAATACTTCTGTACTTTTACTTCAGTTAAAATCTATTTTTACAACTTTCACTTGTAGCGGAGTAATATTTGACCTATAGTACTTTTACTTTTACTCAAGTAATGAAGTTATGCACTTTGTCCAGCTCTGCCTTCTGACACTCATGGTTAAAGGCGTCCTATAATGTCCCTTTTAACAAGATGTAAAATAAGTCTCTGATGTCCCAGTGTGTGTGTGTGTGTGTGTGTGTGTGTGTGTGTGTGTGTGTGTGTGTGTGTGTGTATGAAGTTTCAGCTCAAAATTCCCCACAGATCATCTTTATAGCATTTTAAAATTGTCACTTTTTGAGGGTGAGCAAAAATGTGCCACTTTGTGTGTCCCTTTAAATGCAAATGAGTTGATGCTCCCCGCCCCCTTTTAGGAAGAGGGCGGAGCTTCAAGAGCTCATGTTAGCCGGTCAATAGGTGGCGCCAGAGAAGAAGGCAAGTAAAACATGTTAAAAATCTTAAATATAATTACGAAATTACATTATTTAGTCATGCAATTTGACTGGTAGTCATATTAGCACCAATAAAAATAAAAATTGTATTTTGTTTGTTTTGTGTGTGATTGGGTAATAATAACAATAATAGATTTTATTTATAACACTTTTCATTCCGAAGAGTGTCTATTAGATCCGTAACTTTTGAACCATTTTATAAATATATAAGATATTATATTTATTTATTTCTCTTTTAATTGAATTAAAATGAAATAAAATGTGCACAGCTCATCATCACGAACATGTTGAACGTCAATGAATGCACAGAGCCAGTCATCATATTAATGCACATTAGTCAAACTGATGTAAATCCTTGGATTTCATACAATTATCCATGATCCGCATTTATGGTGAAGTTATACCTGATGAAGTGTCGGGTCAAGAATGATTCATTGTTAAACTGTTTCTGACACGCCTCCTGCTGACAGACTCAGAAAACATGTGGAGTTTCACCAATGCAGACCTGTTTATCTTGCTCCATGTTTTTGGACGAGTCCCATAGCATTCTTTAAAATACCATGCAAATAATGTGACACATCTGGCACAGTACATTTGGTAAAGTACCAAAGATTAAACCACTGCTGTGCCCTTTGATAGCACACACACTTCCTTGACGCAGATTTAGGCCTGATATCTGTCAGTCATGAGTGTGTAAGAGCGTCTGGAACACAACCAGCCCGCAGGATGTGAAGCTTATCGCTGGCTGGGGAAGTTGTAGAGCTTTCTTCTCTAGTCTTATTGGTTTAGCTGTACTTGGCCAGTGCAAAAGCAGGTCATGCAGATCAGCCATTGAGAAAAGGGTGATTAATGCCTCAATACACGGCAAAAAAGGCCTTTCCTACTTAGTATTTTTGTCTTGTTTCTAGTCAAAATGTCTAAAAATTCTTATATTAAGAAACATTTACTAGACAAAAAAAAAAAAAAAAAAAAAAAAAATTGTCTGTTTTGGGAAAAAATAACTCAAAATGAAGAGAGTTTTTGCTTATAATAAGATCAATAATCTGCCAATGGGGTGAGAAAAATAATCTTAACTCAAACAGAAAACAAGATTATTTTTCTCACCCCATTGGCAGATTATTTATCTTATTTTAAGCAAAAACTCTCTTCATTTTGAGTTATTTTTTACCAAAACAAGACTTTACCTGTCTAGTAAATGTTTCTTAATGTTAGAATTTTTAGATATTTTGACTATAAAAACAAGATGAAAAAACTAAGTAAAGTAAAGTTTAAGAAAAGCTTTTTTTTTGCAGTGTATGTCAAATATGTAGTTGAAATATGTATCAATAATTCATAACTAGAAGTAGACCTAGGGGAGCGCGGGGCACAGTCTTACGCAGGGGTTAGTTGTAACACACACGGTTTAACACTTTCCACACATGCCAGGATGAAGAATCATACTGTACTTAATAGTTGCCATATTAACATTATCTAGAGAAAACATCTTAGGAAGATCTCACTGAACATGTATTAAACCATAGCAAAAGTACATTTCTTAAAGGGTTACTTCACCCAAAAATGATGTCATTAATGACTCACTTATGTTTTATTCCCTTTCTGGACATGGACAGTATAGTGTGCATACACTTGCATACGCTCTCAGACTAAATATAAAATATCTTAAACTGTGTGTGAAGATGAACGGAGGTCTTACGGGTGTGGAGCGACATTAGGGGGGAGCCATTAATGACAGACATTTCATTTTTGGGTGAACTAACCCTTTAAGTTTATTTTTCATCTCTGTTTATTTCAAATAAGATAAATCTGATATTATTGTAATCTGATATCTGTGATTTAACCGTTGAGATTGTTCTTTAATGCTGAAGATATGAGCCGGGGTTAAACCAGTGGAGCAGGCGGGGCATGTTGTCACACTGAGCCCCTATTAGAAATATATTTTAATGAGTTCTATTGAGAAACCATGAGAAAAGGGTGAATAAGGAAAAGCTTAATTATTATTATGTTTTGAATGTGTTTAGCTATGTTTGTCAAACTCAAATATTAGTATATTTTATTAATGAAACAAAACCAGATAATTGCACTAGACATGTGAAATTAATGTGGGAAAAAATAAATTCTCTGAACCCCAAGTGGATTTACACAAACTGAGAAAGTCAAAAAGCATTAGGCTCTCCTCTACCTGTCAGTTTTACTATCACACTCTTTTTGCAGCATCCACATTGTTTAAATATTTGGAGATGTTAACAGCTTACCATCTCTATATTTTCACTCTGTCATAATAGTCCCTCTGTATAATGAAGGTGTTGTTAAAATGGTCCTTCTGCACCACCGACAGGCGATTAAAGATAACGCATCTTGTAAAAATGTAATGTAAAAATTAATTAAAATTGATTAAATAAAATAAAAACAAATCAGGTGATAATGTTATAGCAAAGTAAATTAATAATTACAATTAATGAAAATTGGGTCTAAATAAAAAGTATTTAAAAAATATATAGTCTAATATGTATAATTTAAATTAATATATTATCATATATATATTGAATTAATAAATATAATACTAGGTGGCAACAATGCTAGCAAATTAAATATATCATTCTAATATATATATATATATATATATATATATATATATATATATATATATATATATATATATATATATATTAGTGCTGGACAATTGATTAATTGCGATTAATCACATCCAAAACAAAAGTTAGTGTTTACATAATATATGTGTACTGTGTATAATTATTATGTATATATAAATACACACTCCTTCATGTATATATTTAAGAAATATTTGCATGTATATACTGTATATATTTATCTTATATATAAATATAACAGTATGATATAAAAACATTATTTATATAATAAAAAAAATATATTTTTAATATTTTAAAAATAGGCTAACATGTGTCATTTATATTATAAATGTTTATTAATATGTATCATTTATATAAATGTTTTCTGCTCTGACACTAGGTGGCGATATAGTACAATCAATTAAATGTGGAAAGTGATATGACCCATGCTGTTCAAAATAAATCTGATACATATAGGAATACATGCGCTAATTAATATATATCATTTAAATTAATATCTTATTATATTTATTTAATAAATCTAATAGCTGGCAACAATACTAGCAACTTAAATATAATATTCTTATATATATTATTAATGTTTATTATATATTAATGATATATATATATATATATATATATATATATATATATATATATATATATATATATATATATATATATATATATATATATATATATATATATATATATATATATATATATATCCTGATCCCAGCACACACACACACACACACAGACACGCACGCACGCACACACACACTTTTTTGTTGCTCTTGATTAGTTTAACTGCTAAAGTAATAAATTAGAAGTAGACATTATTAGGCTACCTATTAAGCCTTTATGTAATTTACAGTAAAGTAAGTATAAAATATAAATACCCAAACAGCTGTAAATATCAAGCAAAAATAATATATTTAAGTGTTTTTAACACTGTTTGTAAGCTGCAAGAGATTCTCAAAAAGTTATTTGTGAGTGAACGCAGTCTAAACACTTTTCTGAAAGAATGTGAAAGCATTGAATTCCCCCCCCCCCCCCCCCCCATTTTATATATATTTCCATCACCATGTCCCTTTTGGGGCTCCGTACACACACAAAAATCCCTGTAAAATTTACGGTAAAAAAACAAAAAAACTGCAGCTGTGGTTGCCAGAATTTTACCATATAAAATTAAGTAGGTTTTACAGATTTAAGTTATATTTACAGTAAATAACCATATTTCATTAATTGAATTTTTTTTTAAATACCAACATTTGAAATATTAATATCGGTTATGTACCTTTGATATATTCTGCCAACCACCAATCACAGTGGAGATGAGAGTCACATGATGAACCAATGGCAGAAGCTGCAGCTGTCATTCACACACAAACACTAAACACCATCATGGCAACACACGTGACATTTAATAACATTAATTTAACAACAGTAAACCCTAATGTTCGTAACTGATTAGAAAAAACTAAGAAGAAACAATTATTTTAACAAAAATACATCAAATGTGAAGAATCACGCAGAATTCTAGGAATGTCAATTTACGTTTTTTTCGACTTCACTTCCAAACACTGTAAATTTGACGGTATTTTACAGTAAAATTACATCAGATCTATTACAGTTATTTGCTGTACACTGTAAAACGGAAAATGCACTGGTAATTTTCTGCTAGGACATTATCCAGTAATTTTACGGACATTTCCGTTAACCCTGAAAACATAAACTAATGCAATGAGTAATTCAAATTACGGTAAAACTCCTGTAAAAAAACATTACAGAAAATTCCTTCATATTAATACAGTACATTGTGCCCAATTTTTAAGGACTTTTTTTTACATAATACGGAAACTTTCTTTTAAGCAGTTAACTGTTTTAAACCGTAGCCTTTTTACAGTCTTTTACCGTTAAAATCACAATTTTTTTAGTGTGTGTAGAGAACCAGTAATCCAGATGTGGTGTGCAGTGTGTGTGTGGTGTGTATTTTATGTTTATGTTAACAGGTTAGAACAAGGACAGCTCACCTTACCTCAACAAGGGGATATAATGGATGGCTCGGCTCTTCGTGGAGCTGGAAAAACAAGTTCTTAATGACCCGTAGGATTTCTTTTTCTTCCCGATTTAGATCCTAATCCAGATTTGGTAATCTGAAAAAAGTGTGTATCTGCATCAGGGTGATCCAATACTATTTTGTTTTGAAAAACCAGCACAACAATAAAATGGATTACTTGATCCTGGATAGCAAAACCAATCCAGATCATTTTGATCCAGATTAAACTTTATCCCTCGTTCTGTGGTCGAATGAAGCTTTTTGGGCTGCAGTGGTTCATCCGGTGGCAAGATGGCGCCGTTCTCTTCATCTTCTTGTCTATCGCTCAGGATTTCGGAGGGCCAGGTTAAGAGGTGAGGATCAAGGTCTTAAAGAGACAGTACGGTTTAAGAAACACTGGAACATGGAATGCCTAAAAATACATTTTCATATTTGCAGACTAACAAAAATGCAAAAAATGCTTTTCTTACTTAATATTTTTGTCCTGTTTTAAGTCCAAATATCTAAAAATTCATACATTAAGTATTACATCTAGTATTTACTAGACAAGCAAAAGTTTTGTTTTGGGGGAAAATAACTCAAAATTAAGAGAGCTTTAAAAAACCCGTACTTGCTTGTATACTTGTACTTATTAACAAGTATTTACAAGACAAACAAGTTTTTGTCTTGTTTCGGGAAAATAACTCCAAATGAAGAGAGTTTTTGCTTAAAATAAGATAAATAATCTGCCAATGGGGTGAGAAAAATTATATTTTTTCCTGTTTGAATTAAGATATTTTTTCTCAGCCCGAAGCCAGACTATTTTGCTTATTTTAAGCAAAAACTCTCTTCATTTTGAGTTATTTTCCCTCAAAACTCAACTTTTGCTTGTCTAGTAAATGCTTCCTAATTTAGAAATTTTTAGATATTTGGACTTAAAACAGGACAAAAATATTGAGTAAGAAAAGCATTTTTGAGTGAATGATTTATAGTAAGTTATATGATATTTAATAGACTGAAAGATAAGATGAAATGACGCAGAAGCAGCTGCAAATATTGTGCCTTAAGGACATGACCTCACTCACTCAGTCCAGTGGGTTTATAACACACACACACACACACACACACACACACACACACACACACACACACACACACACACACACACACACACACACACACACACACACACACACACACACACACACACACACAGTCGTGTTTCCATGTTTTATGGGGACTTTCCATAGGCGTAATGGATTTCATACTGTACAAACTGTACATCCTATCCCCCTACACTGGCCCTGCCCCTAAACCTACCCATCACAGGAAACATTCTGCATTTTTACTTTCTCAAAAAAACTCCTTCTGTGTGATTTATAAGATGTTTTCCTCATGGGGACCTAAAAATGTCCCCACAAGGACAAGGATTTCGGATATTGCCATCTTTGTGGGGACATTTTGTCCCCATAACGTAGGGATTACCAGGTCACACACACACACACACACACACACACACACACACACACACACACACACACACACACACACACACACAGTCCTGTCTTCACCATCACAAACAATGGGATAACCCATGGAGATGTGGGTCAGGGGGGTGTGTGTGTGAGTGTGTGTGTGACTCAAACTATACAAAGGCAACAGGATACAGTAAAACAAATGCAGTAAGTCAAGGATACACCACCAGATGAACACACAGAGGAAGATACAGTATGAAAGATGAAAGTGTCCTGGACGATTCAACAATCTTCCCTGCCAAAATGCGGGATAATAGCAGGAAGGAAAGAGGTTCATTCTGGTGTTACGCTTCACGATTGAGCTTCTCGAGAACCAATGAGGCTCATTCTGGTGTTACGCTTCACGATTGAGCTTCTCGAGAACCAATGAGGCTCATTCTGGTGTTACGCTTCACGATTGAGCTTCTCGAGAACCAATGAGGCTCATTCTGGTGTTACGCATCATGACTGAGCTTCTCGAGAACCAATGAGGTTCATTCTGGTGTTACGCATCATGATTGAGCTTCTCGAGAACCAATGAGGTTCATTCTGGTGTTACGCTTCACGATTGAGCTTCTCGAGAACCAATGAGGCTCATTCTGGTGTTACGCTTCACGATTGAGCTTCTCGAGAACCAATGAGGCTCATTCTGGTGTTACGCATCACGATTGAGCTTCTCGAGAACCAATGAGGTTCATTCTGGTGTTACGCATCACGATTGAGCTTCTCGAGAACCAATGAGGTTCATTCTGGTGTTACGCTTCACGTTTGAGCTTCTCGAGAACCAATGAGGTTCATTCTGGTGTTACGCATCACGATTGAGCTTCTCGAGAACCAATGAGGTTCATTCTGGTGTTACGCTTCACGTTTGAGCTTCTCGAGAACCAATGAGGTTCATTCTGGTGTTACGCATCACGATTGAGCTTCTCGAGAACCAATGAGGTTCATTCTGGTGTTACGCATCATGATTGAGCTTCTCGAGAACCAATGAGGTTCATTCTGGTGTTACGCATCACGATTGAGCTTCTCGAGAACCAATGAGGTTCATTCTGGTGTTACGCATCACGATTGAGCTTCTCGAGAACCAATGAGGTTCATTCTGGTGTTACGCATCACGATTGAGCTTCTCGAGAACCAATGAGGTTCATTCTGGTGTTACGCTTCACGTTTGAGCTTCTCGAGAACCAATGAGGTTCATTCTGGTGTTACGCATCACGATTGAGCTTCTCGAGAACCAATGAGGTTCATTCTGGTGTTACGCATCATGATTGAGCTTCTCGAGAACCAATGAGGTTCACTCTGGTGTTACGCTTCACGATTGAGCTTCTCGAGAACCAATGAGGTTCATTCTGGTGTTACGCATCACGATTGAGCTTCTCGAGAACCAATGAGGTTCATTCTGGTGTTACGCATCATGATTGAGCTTCTCGAGAACCAATGAGGTTCATTCTGGTGTTACGCTTCACGATTGAGCTTCTCGAGAACCAATGAGGCTCATTCTGGTGTTACGCTTCACGATTGAGCTTCTCGAGAACCAATGAGGTTCATTCTGGTGTTACGCATCACGTTTGAGCTTCTCGAGAACCAATGAGGTTCATTCTGGTGTTACGCATCACGATTGAGCTTCTCGAGAACCAATGAGGTTCATTCTGGTGTTACGCATCACGATTGAGCTTCTCGAGAACCAATGAGGTTCATTCTGGTGTTACGCATCATGATTGAGCTTCTCGAGTACCAATGAGGTTCATTCTGGTGTTACGCATCACGATTGAGCTTCTCGAGAACCAATGAGGTTCATTCTGGTGTTACGCTTCACGATTGAGCTTCTCAAGAACCAATGAGGTTCATTCTGGTGTTACGCATCACGATTGAGCTTCTCGAGAACCAATGAGGTTCATTCTGGTGTTACGCATCACAATTGAGCTTCTCGAGATCCAATGAGGTTCATTCTGGTGTTACGCATCACGTTTGAGCTTCTCAAGAACCGATGAGGTTCATTCTGGTGTTAAGCAACACGATTGAGCTTCTCAAGAACCAATGAGGTTCATTCTGGTGTTACGCATCACGATTGAGCTTCTCGAGAACCAATGAGGTTCATTCTGGTGTTACGCATCACGTTTGAGCTTCTCGAGAACCAATGAGGTTCATTCTGGTGTTACGCATCACGTTTGAGCTTCTCGAGAACCAATGAGGTTCATTCTGGTGTTACGCATCACGATTGAGCTTCTCGAGAACCAATGAGGTTCATTCTGGTGTTACGCATCACGATTGAGCTTCTCGAGAACCAATGAGGTTCATTCTGTTGTTACGCATCACGATTGAGCTTCTCGAGAACCAATGAGGTTCATTCTGGTGTTACGCATCACGATTGAGCTTCTCAAGAACCAATGAGGTTCATTCTGGTGTTACGCATCACGATTGAGCTTCTCAAGAACCAATGAGGTTCATTCTGGTGTTACGCTTCACGATTGAGCTTCTCGAGAGCCAATGAGGTTCATTCTGGTGTTACGCATCACGTTTGAGCTTCTCGAGAACCAATGAGGTTCATTCTGGTGTTACGCATCATGATTGAGCTTCTCGAGAGCCAATGAGGTTCATTCTGGTGTTACGCATCACGTTTGAGCTTCTCGAGAACCGATGAGGTTCATTCTGGTGTTACGCATCACGATTGAGCTTCTCGAGAGCCAATGAGGTTCATTCTGGTGTTACGCATCACGTTTGAGCTTCTGTTTTTGTTTGCTGATGTTTATATGTGAATAAAAGCCTAAATTCAATCTGTTCATCATATAAAGCCATCGAGTCTCTTCAGTAAATTTAGACTAAATCGCTCAATTCATATGGAAATCTCTCAGATTTCATCAAAAAGATCTTCATTTGTGTTCTGAAGGTGAACAAATGTCTTATGATTTGTAACAACAAAGCAATTAATGGTGAGCAATTAATAAAGACAGAATTTCATGCTATCATGCAGCTAAAAAACGTTTCATCCATTGTCTTTACTTTTGCCCGTTCCCTGTCATGCAGTATGATGACTATGCCAAATGGTTACCAGCTGGTCAATGAATGGTTAAGTGAAACTTGTGTGGTTTTAAACTCTTAAAGATCATGTGTTAATGCCCTCGGGAACCTCTGACATCACACCAAAAGAAAAATAGAAACATGATCTGCAATGCAAGGTTTTTAGTGTGGATATCAGAGCTCGTTCAGGTGCCGTTTCTTATGCTTAGGCTGATTAATTATTTATAAATGGTACACACACTGTACATGCACTCTAAAAATGTTTGGGTTGTTTTAACCCAATGTTGGGTCAAATATGGACTAACCCAGCGATTGGGTTGTTTTAATCCTGCGGTTAGGTTAAATATTTGCTTAAGACAACTCAATCACTGAGTTAAAACAACCCAACTGCTGGCCATATTTGACCCGACGTTGGGTTTTTTATTCAGAATCTTTTAGAGTGTGTATAGTCTTAAACTGAACTCTGTCTGTCTGTCTGTCTGTCTGTCTGTCTGTCCGTCCGTCCGTCCGTCCGTCCGTCCGTCCATCCATATATCTATCTGTATATCTATCCATCTGTCCGTCCATCCATCCATATATCTATCTGTATATCTATCCATCCGCCAATCCATTCATCCATCCATCCTTCCATCCATCCATCCTTCCATCCATCCTTCCATCCGTATATCTATCTGTATATCCATCCATCCATCCATCCATCCATCCATCCATCCATCCATCCATCCGTATATCTATCTGCATATCCATCCATCCATCCATCCATCCATCCATCCATCCATCCATCCATCCATCCATCCATCCATCCATCCATCCATCCATCCATCCATCCATCCATCCATCCATCCATCCATCCTGGCAGAACATTTAAAAATGTAATCCATTAGAATGTCATATCAGGATAGTTCTTCCACAGAAATCCCAGCTGAAACGTCTTTTTCTCAGTTATTTATGTCTAAATGAAAAATGTGCAAGAATTGCTTTCAAAGTAACCCATCCTGTCCAATCATACTCTTGCAAAGCAGGTGAAAAGCCTCTGACGGTATAGCAAAGTAAAGCGGCTTTCATCGTGTCCTTATTCCACAGTAATGTCACGGCACACGGATGGGGGAAGTGAACAGAACTTTGGTTCTCTTTGCGGCTTCAGCGGTCCGTTACACAGGATGACATCAGTGGTGGGAGTCTGGGACTCTAATAGCTCCTGTGGGAGAGGCCGCGTCCTTCAGCTGCCGGCGCCAAGATTAGACCCCTGCGTCCCCCAATCGCTCGAATAACGTGCCTAGGACGTTTCCCCAGCCGCCATCCTTCAGCTCCAGCCGTTATGTGTCATTAAGTCAGTTGGGGCCATTTGGCGAGGTCTCCCAGAAAAAGCCTGGGCTATCGGTCTATCAGAGTCAATTTGCCATGTGCAGCACTGTCAGATGGGATCACAGGTAGTTGTTGAAGGTGGAATAGAGTCCTGAAATAAACATAAACATTTCTTTAAAGCTGATACACACTATGTTGCCAAACATTTTGGGACGCCTGCCTTTACATGAACATGAACTTTAATGCCATCCAATTCTTACTCCGTAGGGTTTAATATGGAGTTGGCTCCACACCAAACTCACTCATCCATGTCTTTATGGACCGACACTGTAGCCTAGAAATCTAGACGCACCCTAGCGGCAGCAAATTTAATCTGCCCGCAAGTGTCGTCTAGCAACTCTCAGTACCCATCTGAGCTGTATTCACCTAACTCTTGCCTGGGCCAATCACATCGTGTATGGAGTCGGTGGGCGGGGCCGTAATGACGACGGCCGAGTTGCGTTTGCGTGCTTCTAGTAAACACAGAAACTGGCGAACGGCGGTCTTTTGAATCAGCTTTGACAGCGACTCTGGAAGACTTGAGTTAAGCTTTTCTCTGAGAAAAGAACAAAGAATGGCACTGAAGTCATTCTTAAGAAGGGAAAATGTGTTCGGAGTTTAGCCGACCGGATACGGCGAATGTTTAATCTATCAAGGAGCTCTGTTTCACCTTCGTTGCTCTGTTTGTTGTAGCGCTATCCTATCAAGTGGAGAGGGACGACCGTTTATCCGCCCCTCGGATTGAGCCCTGTCTATGGTGAGTTTCCAGACCAAACATCTTGATGTGAGTCTGGCTTGTCAGGCTACCGAAACTGTGTACTGGAGTGCAGTTACGTTTGGACAGGAAGGGGCCGTCCACAAACTGTTCCCACAAAGTTGGGAGCATTAAATTGTCCAAAATGTATTGGTATGCTGAAGCATTAAGAGCTCCTTTCACTGGAACTAAGGGGCCAACCCCTGAAAACAACCCCACCCCTTAATCCCCCCTCCACCAAACTTTACACTTGGCACAATGCAGTCAGGCAAGTCCCGTTCTGCTGGCAACCGCCAAACCCAGACTCGTCCATGGGATTGTCAGACTGAAGCGTGATTGGTCGCTCAGAGGACACGTCTCACTGCTCTAGAGTCCAGTGGCGGCTGCTTTACTCCACTGCATCCCACGCTTTGCATTGCTCTTGGTGATGTAAGGCTTGGATGAGCTGCTCGGCCATGGAAACCCATTCCATGAAGCTCTCTACGCTGTTCTTGAGCTCATCTGAAGGCCACAGAAGTCTGGAGGTCTGGAGCTGTTGACTCTGCAGAAAGTTGGTAACTTCTGCGCACTGTGACCCTCAGCATGCGCTGACCCCGCTCTGGGATTTAACACTTCGTGGCTGAGCTGCTTTTGTTCCCAATCGCTTCCACTTTGTTATAATCCCACTAACAGTTGAGCGTGGAATATTTAGTAGTGAGGAAATGTCAGGAATGGCTTTATTGCACAGGTGTCAGCCTATCACGGCCCCACGCTTGAGTTCACTGAGCTCCTGAGAGCGACCCATTCTTTCACTAATGTGTGTAGAAGCGTCTGCAGGCCGAGAGCTGGAGTTATACACCTGTGGACATGAAGAGACTGAACACCTGAACTCAGGGATCTGGAGGGGTGCAATTCTCCATCTGTGATCTTGGAGAGTCTTTGTCCACTCAAACGCTCCTCCTCTCATGTATTAGGACGATACACACACGCACGCACGCACGCACGCACGCACGCACGCACGCACGCACGCGCGCACACACACACACACACACAGACACACACACACACACACACACACACACACACACACACACACACACACACACACACACACACACACACACACACACACAGACACACACACACACACACAGACACACACACACCCTCTTTCAGGAATATCCAGAACATCTTTAGTTGATTGGATCTTAATTATTGACCCTGATAGTGGATATGGGGATTTTCAATGCTATTTCCTTACAGCCACTTTCTATTTTGTGAAGCTCAGCAATCTTTTACTTCACATCAGCGCTATATTCTGAGGTTTTACTTATTGTGATGATGATTAGGGGAATTTGGCCTTTGTGTTTCCTCATATTTATACTCCTGTGGAGCAGGAAGTTACGGCTGGACCATTTCATGCCAATAATTGGGAATATACTTCAGAGATATATTACTCATAAGAAAATCTAGCAGTGCCAATTTGGCACTGCTAGATTTTCTTATGAGTACTATATCTCTGAAGTATATTGTGTCTAACTTGGTTTGGAGAAAAACATTTATTTAATAATCTGATTTCCCCAATTTTTCAAATCTTTTAATTAAATGAAAATGGATTGTTGTTTTTTTTGTGTTTTTTTTAAATGAAAGACCAAAAGAATAAACTCTGACCTCAACTGTATCTGAGGGAAACATCTGTTAGTGGCATTGAGCTTAATGGCAAATGCCAGTTGATGCTTTTCCATCTTTGCTTCATGGCCACTAAATTCTGGATTTTTTGGTATGCATTTAAGAAAAAAGCTTTTTATAAGCTTTGAGAGCACATTAAATTGATCAAATATGTCAGTAAAGGCATTTATAATGTTACAAAAGATTTATATTTCAAATAAATGCTGTTCTTTTGAACTTTCTATTCATCAAACAACATTTCCATAAAAATATGAAGCAGCTCAACTGTCAGCTCAACTTTGAACATTGATAATAATCAGAAATGTTTCTTGAGCGCAAGATGCATTCAATGCTTGTCTTGGCTGTTCTAATTTAAATTGCTGTTATATAAATTTTGATTCTGATAACATTACAATTCAAATTGCAATTGCGTGTCCTCTTTTCATCCTTATTTTAAATACAGAAATGTAACTGGATTACCTAATCAAATCAACACACTGATCTGAAGGACCTATAACAGTCTTTTGAGAATATTCATAACGTTGCTTTGCTGAAGCTGCACAGAAGTGTCCTGAACTCTAAAAAATAAAGGTTTTTTATTGGCATTGATGGTTCCCAGGGGTGCATTAACAGTCGGAGCCCAGGGGCCTACAGACTGCACGGAAATTATATTTCAAGCAATGGTTTGTATACATGGAAGTATACAGCAGGGACATCTACACTCTATAAACAAACACACCCGTAAATCTTCAGGATTTAAAAATAGCAACAAAAAAACTACCTTGTAACCAATCGTGTGAGCAGGGCTTTAGCATATTACTAGCCATTCTCCGAATCATGGAGTCTCAAGAGAAGCAGGTTCTCCCGCTATATATTTCTGTTGATAGTAAAAATCAGGGCCATTTAGCAAATATATATTCATTGTATGCTTATAATGTAGTGGGTGGAGCTTCAGATTCTAGAGAGCATTTGATTGGACAGAACATCTGAAGTGCAGAGTGATGTCATCAAAATCATTGGCTGTAAGTTTTGAATGCTTATATCTTCTAAAAGGGATTTTTTTGAGCACGCTAGTTTATAGATAACAGTAAGGCTAACTTATGCTACCTTTACATGCTATCAGAATTATCGTAAATACGAGTTTCTGAGGTAAAAAGTGCACATGAGCGAGCTCTGATGTTGTGTTTACCACTGGGAAGTTCAGAAATAATTTTCTGCTGTGGCAGGTGTTTTATTAGGTATTTTTTCTGCAACAATTTAATTGACTTGTTGTTAAAGAAGTACATATTTACATAAATTAATAATCATTTGAAGCATATTGTGTATTTTAAACACATCGAAAGTCGCATGTAGTCGACCATCATTCGCGAATTGTGAGCACGCTGACGATCTAGATAGTGTGGTAAAACCAGCTATACAATAGGATCATGTATGTTTGAAAACGATTGCCATTTTATTCTTTAAGCAGCCTTATCTTGTCTACATTATGCCTTTATTGTGAATGTGATTATAAACGATATGCTTTCGTGTTGTGCTGCTGTGTTTGCCAGTGATTCTATGATTTTCTGAAATTACTGTAATGGTTATAGTGTTAAAATAACATTTTCCCAAGACGCACAAAAGTATGAACCTGGCGTCCTCCATTCTTTCCGACAACAAAGCGCCTGAACACAACAAGCTCGTAATCACGACTCCTGAAGTGGGAAGTAGGAAACTTCTGATAGTGCATGAAGGCAGCATTACTTTGATTTTATATTGCCTTTATAGGGGTGGTTGCATGCGATTTGACTTTTTTAACTTTCGTTAGTGTAACTTATTGATATAAACTTTGTTATAATCCCACTAACAGTTGAGCGTGGAATATTTAGTAGTGAGGAAATGTCAGGAATGGCCTTATTGCACAGGTGTCAGCCTATCACGGCCCCACGCTTGAGTTCACTGAGCTCCTGAGAGCGACCCATTCTTTCACTAATGTGTGTAGAAGCGTCTGCAGGCCGAGAGCTGGAGTTATACACCTGTGGCCATGAAGGGACTGAACACCTGAACTCAGTGATTTGGAGGGGTGCAATTCTTCTGATAGTGCATGAAGGCAGCATTACTTTGATTTTATATTGCCTTTAAAGGGGTGGCTGCATGCGATTTGACTTTTTTAACTTAAGTTAGTGTGTAATGTCGCTGCTTGAGCATAAACAGTCTCTGCAAAGTTACAGCGCTGAAAGTTCACTGCAAACGGAGATATTGTCTTTTAAAGTTACGGCAGTTTATTGCCTACAAAAATGGCCGGTTTGGACTACAACGAGCTTCTTCCTGGGTTGGTGACATCATAAACCCTCGATAGTCTCAGCAGATGTGACTTCTGCCCGTAATGGGAAGGGGCGTGGCCTTAACCTGTGCTTGGCACTTCAGCCAATAAAAATACAGGAAACTACATTTGGCAATCTAAGACCATTGCGTTTTTCAACTTTGCGTTGCGGACATTGCGTCCGTTCAAAGGACAGTGGAGACAGCAGTGTGGAATAAAGGAAGAATAGAAGAAAAATACAGCGTTTAAAAAAAAGTATTACGACTAGGGCTGTCAAAGTTAACGCGTTAATAACGCATTAGCGCAAATTCATTTTAACGGCACTAAATTTATTAACGTGCGTTAACGCAGCATGCATTGTCTCTTTGATCCGTGGCGTAGCTGGAGAAATTGAGATCAGCCATAGATGTAAATGCAGCAGCAAACATTAATAGGGAAAGAAAATGGTTAACATTAATATTCTAAACCAAAATTGCAGTTATTGCCTATAAGCTACCATATTATCTGTTTAACCATATTAGACACCAGGTCGAAAGGAAAGTCTGTTTACATTGAGAACATTCTCTGCAGTCTGAGCGCGATGCGTGAATACACTGAAGCCCACTCTCACTCATGTCTGAGGTAAATCATGACACATCACCACTTACAGTACGTGTTATATTGAACTAAATGCATTACAATCGTCTAAAACGAATGCAAAGGTTACTTTTCTGAACAAGAGCGCTCCCGAGTATGTGTTCTTCAGACTGTTCGCGTGAATCGCTGCACATTTCGGCGCGCACACACAAAATTCCGGCAGAGCAGTTCAATTAACGTACAGTTCAGCAAACGCACTACCTTCATTTATATTCTTAAAATGAGAGATATCACTGCTTATTCTGAATTTTTAAGCTTATGCTTAAGAGACATGAACAAGTTCTGTGATAAACAACTATGAACTTCGATACATATCTAGTCTTCATGCTGTATTATTGATTGTTATTGAATAAGTATGGTTTCACTAATAATAAAGGTACAATAAACGTTGAATAAAGCATGCATACAGTCCCTGACAAAAGTCTTGTCGCTTGTGTACAAATTGACCTAAAGTGCCGCTGAAATATATTTCTAATCAAGATTTTTTTACAAGAAATGGCTCATTTTAATCCCACCAGCTTTTGTGATAATGTTTCAGTGAAAAACTAAACTTTCAAAAAGTATTCTAATATTCACAGCTTGGTAAAGCCCATTGAGTCAATTTTTGCAAAGACATAAGTGTTGTCACCTTGTCATATGAGCTTCACCTGTGACTAATAATGGATCAATTAGGTCTCAAGTGTGTATAAAAAGAACCCCAGTACACTAGACCTTCACATCAACTGCAACTAGACCTCTGCAAACATGCCTAAGATTCACCCTGAGACTAAAGTTTTGATTATCAAGAGGCTGAAGACCAGATCCACTGCTGATGTGGCAGACACCTTCAATGTGTCTCAGCGTCAAGTACAGAGGATAAAAAAAAGATTTGAAGAGACGGGAGACGTTTTTGACAAGCCCAGGTCCCGCAAGACAACTGCTCGAGAGGACCGTTTGTTGGCTCGAAAAACCAAGGCCAGCCCATTTTCCACTGCAGCAGAGCTCCACGAGACCTGGTCACCTGAAGTCCCTGTGTCAACCAGAACAGTTTGTCGGATTCTGTCTCGAAATGGCCTCCATGGTCGAATCAGTGCCCAGAAGCCAGCACTAAACAAAATACAATTGAAAAACCGTGTGGCATTTACCAAGGCCCACAGCCTGCAAAAAGGATGGACGCAGGAAAAGTGGCAGAAGGTGGATTTTTTAGATGAATCTTCTGTTGAATTACACCACAGTCGCCGCAAATATTGCAGGAGACCTACTGGTGCCCGAATGGATCCGAGATTCACCCAGAAAACAGTGAAGTTTGGTGGCGGAAAAATCATGGTCTGGGGTTACATCCAGTATGGAGGTGTGCGAGGGATCTGCAGGGTGGAAGGCAACATCAATAGTCTAAAATGCCAAGAAATCTTAGCTACCTCTTATATTCCCAACCATAAAAGAGGCCAAATTCTGCAGCAGGACTGTGCTCCATCGCATACTTCCATCTCCACATCAAAGTTCCTCAAGGCGAAGAAGATCAAGATGCTCCAGGATTGGCCAGCCCAGTCACCAGACATGAACATCATTGAGCATATGTGGGGTAGGATGAACGAGGACGCATGGAAGACGAAACCAAAGAATATTGATGAACTCTGGGAGGCATGCAAGACTGCTTTCTTAGCTATTCCTGATGACTTCATCAATAAATTTTATGAATCCTTGCCAAACCGCATGGATGCAGTCCTTCAAGCTCATGGAAGTCATACAAGATATTAAATTTGGATCTCACAGCACCACAAATTAATTTGCTGACATATTTTTTGTATTTGCAGTAAATTTGTTCGATTTCTGTATAGGCGACAAAACTTTTGTCTTGCCAAAATTTGACCTTTCTGTCTTGATTAAATGATAAATATTTTTTCTGTGAAAATTATTTATTTCAGTGCATTAAACATCATTTGGGAGGGTTTTATCTTTTCATATGGGCTATTTCTAACACCAATGAATTAATTAAAATTCAGGTTAATATCAGGTATTTCTAGAAAATAGATAAGTGACAAGACTTTTGTCAGGGACTGTATTTGTCCATATACCCATATTGATAAGAGTATTAAAAACTTAATTCAAACTTAATTTAAGATACAATTTAATTTAATTTAAAACGTATAAAAATCTGTGATTAAATTACGATTTATCGCAAGTTAACTCACGACAATCATGGGATTAATCGCGAGTTAACTCATGACAATTATGCGATTAATCACGATTAAATATTTTAATCGTTTGATAGCTCTAATTAAGACATGTTATACTGCACCCCAAGCCTAGAAAAAATCCACGAAATCACTCCTTTAAGAACTCTTCACTAAAAGAATCTGCAATGGCATCACGGTGGAGCTTTATTTTGAGTTTTATATATTGAGTGTGTCCTCTTTCTATCTGGTTCATGCTCCCTGTCTGAACTCCCAGAGAAGTGGCTGTTGGCACCCTTAATCTGACCTACTGTCCGCACAGACACCCTCCTCATGGGCACCAGCCCGACCCCCTTTCTCTCTCTCTCTCTCTCTCTCTCTCTCTCTCTCTCTCTCTCTCTCTCTCTCTCTCTCTCTCTCTCTCTCTCTCTCTCTCTCTCTCTCTCTCTCTCTCTCTCTCTCCCTCTCCCTCTCCCTCTATCTCTCCCTCTATCTCTCCCTCTATCTCTCCCTCCGAGACAGCCAGCCCTCTTCTTGAACCACTGCCAATGGAGGCCGGCCCTGGACGCCACAGCTGAAAGTTTTACAAGTGCTCGGGTCGGAAGGCAGGAAGACAGACTGAGAGATTTGTAGGGACAGCTTCTCTCTCTCTCTCTATTCACTTGTGCTCTTGTGCTTTATTTACATCCGTGTGGCTCTCTCTCTCACCCGCAGTCAGGCGTCAAGAAACAGTTCTTTCTTTTACCCGAGAGAGGAGAAAATGCAACATGAGGACAGCTCTGTGAGAAATAAATGGACAAAAGGACGTAAGGAGGGCGCTGACGTCACACCCTGTGCTGCCCATGACAATGCCTGAAAGAAGACAGGACGACTGCAAATCTTTCTCTCTCTCTCTATGTCACAATCTCTGCCCCGTCAGTCAAGAGGAGGCACACTTTTTGGCAGGGTGACACTGGATTATTTTGGAGCATTCTGGCTGGGACGCATTCTGGCTCCACAGCTGAGCAGGATATGGAGCGCCGTTACCACAAACTTGGTGTGACAATTTGCTGTCTCTTTTTGTCCTGCTGCCTCGGCTTGAACTTTCTCTCTCCGTCCCCAGCACAGCAGGACTCGAACTCGTGGACTTTCCTTGAACTTTTGATCATTGCACATGAATGCCTATGATTAAATGCAGGCAATTGCAGGACAGCTAAAGATGCTGCGATGACTTCTGTAAAAACAGGAATCGAAAGGCCTGGGATGGATGCCAAACGCTGTACAAAAGACTTGAGTCTTTATTTCAGGACGTGTGTCAGATCTGAGTAAGTACATGCACCTGATATCGGCTTGTTTCGCTTGGTTTCAGACCAAGTTCCACTCCTGGGCCTGGTGACGGTGTTTAGCATTTTGTGCCAACTCTTATAGAGCTCTTAAACATGCAGGGCCGACTGCGGACCCAACAACAACACCCGATGAAAGCTGGCAGCAAAAGTCACCGCCTTGTTTTCTTTCCTTCCTCGTTCTGTTGTGACCTCTCTCCTTCTTTCTCTGGCTCGGTCTGGCTCTTTTGGCAGCGGGGCAAAAGTGGGCAGGCGAATAGGAGGGCAAAGCCGAATCTGCTGAGGGTTGGCAGGGGCTCGTGTGAGAAGGGCCGTTCGCTCACACACCTCTCCGATTTTCCCCAATTTCTCCTCTTCTTTCTTCCTCCCTGCTGTCGTTGTATTTTTCGGTCGTCGTACTTTCCCTCCGTCGGGAGTCTCCCGTGCCATCCTGCGAGAAAAAGAAGCTCTCACTCAGGTTTGTTTCATTTTTGCTTTGCATTTTTGACTTTCTCTGACATTCGCTCCTCCTCATCCTCATCTTCCTCCAGCACATGTCGTTTATCTGCTGCCGTCATGCGGCCCGTTACATCCAACCGTTATTTCACATTAAAAAAGAAAGTGTTTTACATCTCATCCAACGCGGGTTAGATGAGACAGAAAACACTTTCTTTTTTAATTTTGAAATAACGGCTGGATGTAACGGGCCACATGTTTTTTTTAACGCCTTGTTTGTCTTGTGTTCGTGCGTGACCGCCACTGTTCTTTTTTACATACAACTTTCAATAAGGCTATACAAACATGCGGTTTTCCATTTACAGTAGTGTTGTGTTATTATAAAGACCAATAAAGCTCAAATACTCTCTGTTGTGCTGAGTTACACATCTGAGGCCTTCAAAACAAAGAGCAGCTCTTTGCCAAACTCCGGCGGGAGAAGAAAATTTAACCTTGCAATCCCTCTAGAACTAATGCAAAATGCTTCATAATCATTTTTTGTTAAGTCTGGCTGTTGAGCGGTACACCACATACAAATCTGTACTTCGTCTATCATGTTTAGAGGAACTGAGCCTTAGATGGAGACCGCACAGAGAAATACAGTCAAGACAAACGAACGAGACTTTAAATTGAGTATATAAATATAATATTAATTAATATTACAAATATGAAAATAGGTATAAATAAATATATCTACAAATGAATATGAATATAAAATATATTTATATATTCAAATATATTTATATTAAAATATATAGAGCAAAACAGTTTAAAACCATGCAGGTTTTTTACAATTTATATAATATAATATAATATAATATAATATAATATAATATAATAAAATAATATTATATATATTATATATAATATTATATAAAATAAAAAAAATCCTGTTTAAATTTAGAAAAATCCAGATTTTCAACATCATCTCAAACTTTTGGACATCACAGTAAATTTACACAAACCTTTTCAATCACCATAATTATAGCAACAACAAAAACTAACAGTACATACGCTAATATGAAAACACACACACTTCCTTGTTTCGTCTATGAATTAACTGAAAGTACATTTGAAGTTTATTTAGGCATTTTGATAATATGCTGCGTCTAAAGCACCTCAACTAGAACACTGTTCACTGAACACACTATACAAAGAGAAAACCGAGTAAGAAAAGGTGGTGGGTGGAGTGAGGGATGAAAAAAATGAAAACACTTCCTCCACCCCTCCCTCAGTATCCTCAGATGAACTTGTCACGTTACTTGATTTTTTTCTCTCTGGCCTGCCCTCTCTACTTCCTGCTATTTTTATGCTCCCTCCCTCTCTCACTCTTTCTTTCTCCCTCTCTGTGTCGGTGTGGTAACCAGAAACAAAGTCAAATATTTTAGTAATCACCTGCAATTCAGAAGCAATAACACCACAGGAAAAGAGGAAATCAGCCGAACGCTGGGACTTAGAGCTGCCTGACATTAACCAGAGCAGGTATTTGTTCCTATCGTGATTTAAGGTCTCATTTTGTAGCACATCTGATCACATTCGTCTCATGTGTATCAACAGATCAAGTTATGTGCTTTCAAAGCACGTGGCGTTTTCATGCACATGCTGCACGTTGATTTAAAGTTAAAATATGCTGTGCTATCCTAGCTCAGTGTGACAATATAGATGTTCATAGGTTGATTTTCGGAAAATTAACACTTTCATAATGGCTTGTTTGAGAATCCTGACCTTCTCGACCAATGGCGTGAGTGTGTGGGCAGGATTATCTGTTTGGCCAAATTAAACATGCAGAGACCAATACTTATTTGAGCAATTCTGGACAGAAATTACACACTTGATTACTAGTTTTAGTCTTTTATTACACTGTAAGGCTGACTTAACAAGCATCAAAAAATGTGATACCAAATTAGGGGAAAACTGCATTTCCCCTTTTCTGGAAACGCTCTATTTTTGCAACCATGGAGCCAAATGTTGTAAGCTGTGTCTGTTTGCAACACAGCTATCGCATTGATAAGCGCTGAACGTCGCATGAGCGCACACACAAACAAGGTCAACAGACACTTCCTGTTTAGAATTGCTATTTTTGTGTGTGAAAAGGCCTCTGCACAACCGTGGGCTTAAACACACTGCATAGATAGGCAATGGTGCAGCGGGCAATCTTACTAATGCAGATGGAGGAAGTGTCAGTCCACTTTTAATAAGCAGGTAGGGCTATATTTACTTACTTTCATAATGATCACAATGCATTTAATAACACTGACACTGATCATGAATTAGTCCAATATAGCTGCAATTTATTGAAACAAGGGAACGAATAGTCCAAAGTGGATATGACTTATCGAAACAAGGGAGCGAATAGTCCAAAGTGAATATGACTTATCGAAACAAGGGAACGAATAGTCCAAAATGGATATGACTTATCAAAACAAGGGAGCGAATAGTCCAAAGTGGATATGACTTATCGAAACAAGGGAGCGAATAGTCCAAAGTGAATATGACTTATCGAAACAAGGGAACGAATAGTCCAAAGTGGCTATGACTTATCAAAACAAGGGAGCGAATAGTCCAAAGTGGATATGACTTATCGAAACAAGGGAGCGAATAGTCCAAAGTGAATATGACTTATCGAAACAAGGGAACGAATAGTCCAAAGTGGCTATGACTTATCGAAACAAGGGAGCGAATAGTCCAAAGTGAATATGACTTATCAAAACAAGGGAGCGAATAGTCCAAAGTGAATATGACTTATCAAAACAAGGGAACGAATAGTCCAAAGTGAATATGACTTATCAAAACAAGGGAACGAATAGTCCAAAGTGAATATGACTTATCAAAACAAGGGAGCGAATAGTCCAAAGTGGATATGACTTATCAAAACAAGGGAACGAATAGTCCAAAGTGAATATGACTTATCGAACAAGGGAACGAATAGTCCAAAGTGAATATGACTTATCGAAACAAGGGAACGAATAGTCCAAAGTGAATATGACTTATCGAAACAAGGGAGCGAATAGTCCAAAGTGGATATGACTTATCAAAACAAGGGAACGAATAGTCCAAAGTGGATATGACTTATCGAAACAAGGGAACGAATAGTCCAAAGTGAATATGACTTATCGAACAAGGGAGCGAATAGTCCAAAGTGAATATGACTTATCGAACAAGGGAACGAATAGTCCAAAATGGCTATGACTTATCGAAACAAGGGAGTGAATAGTCCAAAGTGAATATGACTTATCGAAACAAGGGAGTGAATAGTCCAAAGTGAATATGACTTATCGAAACAAGGGAACGAATAGTCCAAAGTGGATATGACTTATCGAAACAAGGGAACGAATAGTCCAAAGTGAATATGACTTATCGAAACAAGGGAGCGAATAATCCAAAGTGGATATGACTTATCGAACAAGGGAACGAATAGTCCAAAGTGGATATGACTTATCGAACAAGGGAGCGAATAATCCAAAGTGGATATGACTTATCGAACAAGGGAACGAATAGTCCAAATTGGCTATGACTTATCAAACAAGGGAACGAATAGTCCAAAGTGAATATGACTTATCGAAACAAGGGAACGAATAGTCCAAAGTGAATATGACTTATCGAAACAAGGGAACGAATAATCCAAAGTGAATATGACTTATCGAAACAAGGGAACGAATAATCCAAAGTGAATATGACTTATCGAAACAAGGGAGCGAATAGTCCAAAGTGAATATGACTTATCGAACAAGGGAACGAATAGTCCAAAGTGAATATGACTTATCGAAACAAGGGAGCGAATAGTCCAAAGTGGATATGACTTATCGAAACAAGGGAACGAATAATCCAAAGTGGATATGACTTATCGAACAAGGGAACGAATAGTCCAAAGTGAATATGACTTATCGAAACAAGGGAGCGAATAGTTCAAAGTGGATATGACTTATCGAAACAAGGGAACGAATAATCCAAAGTGGATATGACTTATCGAACAAGGGAACGAATAGTCCAAAGTGAATATGACTTATCGAAACAAGGGAGCGAATAGTCCAAAGTGGATATGACTTATCGAAACAAGGGAGCGAATAGTTCAAAGTGGATATGACTTATCGAACAAGGGAACGAATAGTCCAAAGTGAATATGACTTATCGAACAAGGGAGCAAATAGTCCAAAGTGAATATGACTTATCGAAACAAGGGAACGAATAGTCCAAAGTGAATATGACTTATCGAAACAAGGGAACGAATAATCCAAAGTGGATATGACTTATCGAACAAGGGAACGAATAGTCCAAAGTGAATATGACTTATCGAACAAGGGAGCAAATAGTCCAAAGTGAATATGACTTATCGAAACAAGGGAACGAATAGTCCAAAGTGAATATGACTTATCGAAACAAGGGAACGAATAATCCAAAGTGGATATGACTTATCGAAACAAGGGAACGAATAGTCCAAAGTGGATATGACTTATCGAAACAAGGGAACGAATAGTCCAAAGTGAATATGACTTATCAAAACAAGGGAACGAATAGTCCAAAGTGAATATGACTTATCGAAACAAGGGAACGAATAGTCCAAAGTGGATATGACTTATCGAAACAAGGGAACGAATAGTCCAAAGTGGACATGACTTATCGAAACAAGGGAACGAATAGTCCAAAGTGGATATGACTTATCGAAACAAGGGAACGAATAGTCCAAAGTGGACATGACTTATCGAAACAAGGGAACGAATAGTCCAAAGTGGCTATGGCTTATCGAAACATGGGAACAAATAATCCAACATGGTTGTGATTTATTGAAACAAGGAAACAACTTAGTCCAATATTGCTGGGATTTATTGAAACGAGGAAATGACTTAGTCCAAAGTGGCTGTGATTTATTGAAACAAATTATTTCAATTGAAAAACAAGGGAATGAAGGAAACAAATTAGTCCAATGTGGCCATGAGTTATTTAAACGAGGGAACGAATAGTCCAAAGTGGTTGTGATTTATTGAAAGGAGGGAACAAATTAGTCCAATTGAAAAACAAGGGAACGAAAGAAACAAATTAGTCCAATTGAAAAACAAGGGAACGGAAGAAACAAATTAGTCCAATTGAAAAACAAGGGAACGAAAGAAACAAATTAGTCCAATTGAAAAACAAGGGAACGAAAGAAACAAATTAGTCCAATTGAAACAATGGAACAAATTAGACCAATGTGGCTAAAATGTACTAAAAAAATTGAAACGAGGGAATAAATTAGTCCAACATTACTACGAGGAAACGAATTAGTCCAATTGAAAAACAAGGGAACGAAGGGAACAAATTAGTCCAATCGAAACAAGGGACCAAATTAGTCCAATATTGTTGAGATTTATTGAAACGAGGGGAAAAATGTATCCAATATGGCTACTATTTATCAAAACAAGGGAACAAATTAGTCTGTTATGTTAATGACTGTGTCTGAAATCGCCTCCCCATACCCTTAAATAGGGCGCTATTTAAGAGAGCCATTTGTAGTAGTGTCCAAAACCATAGTGGATGTTATCAAGTGCACTCATTTAATCCCACAATGCACCACAATAATGAGTGTACAACTGATGCATGCTCAACGGCTAGAGAATACCCATAATGCACTGGGATTCAGCTCGCAGCTGAATCATACATCCATCCATTTATAAGTAGCATGTTGTGCATGTTCTGTTCTCATTCTACAGCTAAATGAAGTTCAACAGTTCAAATAAAAATTTAGTAGGTGTGAGCACACAACACAAGGGAATGTTGACAGTTGAGGTGCAATAAAAAAAAGAGTACCTTTGCGTTTAACCACAAGATCGAGGTTATAAGGAAACTGAAACACTTCCGTTGACAAGCATGCTGCTAGTTTTTGAAATTACAATTATGTTTGAATCTCCAATACAGTCAATTTCTGTGTATATATATATATATATATATATATATATATATATATATATATATATATATATATATATATATATATACACACCCATACACACACTCACCTAAAGGATTATTAGGAACACCTGTTGAATTTCTCATTAATGCAATTATCTAATCAACCGATCACATGGCAGTTGCTTCACTGCATTTAGGGGTGTGGTCCTGGTCAAGACAATCTCCTGGACTCCAAACTGAATGTCAGAATGGGAAAGAAAGGTGATTTAAGCAGTTTTGAGCGTGGCATGGTTGTTGGTGCCAGACGGGCCGGTCTGAGTATTTCACAATCTGCTCAGTTACTGGGATTTTCACACACAACCATTTCTAGGGTTTACAAAGAATGGTGTGAAAAGGGAAGAGCATCCAGTATGCAGCAGTCCTGTGGGAGAAAATGCCTTGTTGATGCTCGAGGTCAGAGGAGAATGGGCCGACTGATTCAAGCTGATAGAAGAGCAACTTTGACTGAAATAACCACTCGTTACAACCGAGGTATGCAGCAAAGCATTTGTGAAGCCACAACACACACAACCTTGAGGCGGATGGGCTACAACAGCAAAAGAGGCGACAATTTGCACAAGCTCACCAAAATTGGACAGTTGAAGACTGGAAAAATGTTGCCTGGTCTGATGAGTCTCGAATTCTGTTGAGCCATTCAGATGGTAGAGTCAGAATTTGGCGTAAACAGAATGAGAACATGGATCCATCATGCCTTGTTCCCACTGTGCAGGCTGGTGGTGGTGGTGTAATGGTGTGGGGATGTTTTCTTGGCACACTTTAGGCCCCTTAATGCCAAATGGGCATTGTTTAAATGCCACGGCCTACCTGAGCATTGTTTCTGACCATGTCCATCCCTTTATGACCACCATGTACTCATCCTCTGATGGCTACTTCCAGCAGGATAATGCACCATGTCACAAAGCTCAAATCATTTCAAATTGGTTTCTTGAACATGACAATGAGTTGACTGTACTAAAATGGCCGCCACAGTCACCAGATCTCAACCCAATCGAGCATCTTTGGAATGTGGTGGAACGGGAGCTTCGTGCCCTGGACGTGCATCCCACAAATCTCCATCAACTGCAAGATGCTCTCCTATCAATATGGGCCAACATTTCTAAAGAATGCTTTCAGCAGCTTGTTGAATCAATGCCACGTAGAATTAAGGCAGTTCTGAAGGCGAAACACAGCATTAGTATGGTGTTCCTAATAATCCTTTAGGTCAGTGTATATATATATACTCTGCTCTCTGATGAAAGAGAGAGTTCATATAATACTCTTTATGTAGAGCTGCTTTCCTTTGCCTTCCATATATTATCTCTCTCAAGACATGAAGATTTAGCCTCATGTTGACATAGCCATTACTTTGTGTAATGACCCATGGACTTTAGTGAGACGTGGACCATATACTGTGATGGAATAACAAATATTCCTTTTAAGATCCAAGAAAAATGTCAAACGAGGCCATGGAACCAGATAGAAACAGCCCCAGAGAAACACTTGACACAAAGTGAGCTGCGTACCTAGACAGCATTATTATGCATGATGAGCACACACTCCACAAATGTGTTCAGCGTGCCTCTTGATAAGATACAGAGAATACAAAGATAATTTTGACAGAATCTAAGGTGTCCTTCATTGGTAAGACAATCCCAGAATGCACTGTGGTGAGCTGGGAGACAGGGGAAAATGAATGATTATAAATGTACATTTTATTTAACACTGAACAAAAAATTGTTCCATCTAATTAAAAATGTACTATTTTTGTGTCTATTATGCGTTTGTGCTTAGCCTCTTGACCCTCTTCACAGACTGTGATAATGCCTTTCCAGAGTTATCTTAAACTGATTTTTTTATATTTAATTTGCTTTTAATTTAATGTACATTTATAACATTATATTTTTTATTTTAAATGACAGAAAACCAAGCTCAAGATATTTTTCTCCTCTTTTGGAAAGTTATAGTATAGACTCCATGACATGCAGGGGAAAATTATATATATTTATTAAAACAAGAGAAGGAATTAGTTTAACATTGATTTATTGAACTAAGAAAACAACTATGTTTCAAATGAAACAAGGGAACGAATGTTTCCAACATTACTGCGATTTATTGAAACAATGAAACACATTAGTCCAACATTACTGCGATTTATTGAAACAATGAAGCACATTAGTCCAACATTACTGCGATTTATTGAAACTATGAAACACATTAGTCCAACGTTGCTGCGGTTTATTGAGACAATGAAACACATTAGTCCAACATTACTGCGATTTATTGAAACTATGAAACACATTAGTCCAACATTACTGCGATTTATTGAAACAATGAAGCACATTAGTCCAAAGTTGCAGCGATTTATTGAAACTATGAAACACATTAGTCCAACATTACTGCGGTTTATTGAAACTATGAAACACATTAGTCCAACATTACTGCGATTTATTGAAACTATGAAACACATTGGTCCAACATTACTGCGGTTTATTAAAACAATGAAGCACATTAGTCCAAAGTTGCAGCGATTTATTGAAACTATGAAACACATTACTCCAACGTTGTGGCAATATATTGAAACTATTAAAAACACATTAGTCCAACATTACTGCGATTTATTGAAACTATGAAACACATTAGTCCAACATTACTGCGATTTATTGAAACTATGAAACACATTAGTCCAACGTTGCAGCGATTTATTGAAACTATGAAACACATTAGTCTAACGTTGCAGCGATTTTTTGAAACTATGAAACACATTAGTCCAACGTTGCTACGATATATTGAAACTATGAAACACATTAGTCCAACGTTGTGGCGATTTATTGAAACTATGAAGCACATTAGTCCAACGTTGCTACGATATATTGAAACTATGAAACACATTAGTCCAACGTTGTGGCGATTTATTGAAACTATGAAACACATTAGTCCAACGTTGCTACGATATATTGAAACTATGAAACACATTAGTCCAACGTTGCAGCAATTTTTTTAAACTATGAAACACATTAGTCCAACGTTGCTACAATATATTGAAACTATGAAACATTAGTCCAACGTTGTGGCGATTTATTGAAACTGTGAAACACATTAGTCCAACGTAGCTACAATATATTGAAACTATGAAACACATTAGTACAACGTTGCAGTGATATATTGAAAGTATGAAACACATTAGTCCAACGTAGCTACGATATATTGAAACTATGAAACACATTAGTACAACGTTGCAGCGATATATTGAAACTATGAAACATTAGTCCAACGTTGTGGCGATTTATTGAAACTGTGAAACACATTAGTCCAACGTAGCTACGATATATTGAAAGTATGAAACACATTAGTCCAACGTAGTGGCGATTTATTGAAACAAGGGAACAAATTAGTCCAACATGGCTAAAAAAAATTTAAACGAGGAAACAAATTAGTCAAATATTGCTGTGATTTATTGAAATGAAGGAATTAATTAGTCCAATATATATATATATTTGTCCGCATGTAATATGAGCCACTATGGAAGTTTTCGCAACTATAATGACGACTTCTGTTTCTGAGAGCCCTGGAAATGTGGAAAGGCTCATATAATTAGTACTCTGGTCGTTAACAGATTTGCAGCCTACATTTGTTTAAATGCTTGAGTATATACTAAAAATCATTTTTGATTTTTCAGCGCTTTCTCTGATCCAACATCTTAATTAGGAGACTTCATTCTCCACTCCACCAGGTCTTTTTCTCACTGACTGCCAGGCCAAAACATTTCAATCATTGCCATTAATTAGGCCAAAGAGGAATTCAGAATGTTAATGTCCTGCCCCAGAGTCTTTCAGTTCCTCCGGTTCACATGCTAATTTATGCAAAGAGACGTTGCCACCGCCCCACTGTTTGCCAAGGCAGTCCATTCTTTTGGCCTGCCCTGGTGAACCCCATCTGCCAGACATCTACCACACCATCATCTGTGTAGATTAAATGGCATGACAACAATGCAATATTTTATGGGCTAATGTACAGTCAGCAGGTAATTATCACAAATGATGTATTCATACATTTTCATAACGTAAATACGAGATAAACACTACTGTTTAACTAGCTCAACTAGGCTGCATTTATTTGGTCCAAAATTTGGGGAAATATTTAGATTTGTAATAGGTGCTAACATTACTACAAGTCAAATAGTATTACTAAATAATATTATTTCGTAATTATTTTGCGATGTTTACCTTTTTGTTTTATCATGTTGAATTAGCCTTCTTTTCTGGCGCCCCCTATTGACTGGTAAAATAGACACCTGGTGAACTGCCGTGACTGTAACACAAAGCAGGTTTTTGCAAAAGTGTGAAATAAAATCAATAACAAACTTGACTCCAAGGAAAGGGTTACACTCTAAAACATCAGGAGTACAAAACATACACACCCACTCAAACACACATTAGAAACAAAAAGAAATCTAAACCTTGATAGAAAGTAGTCTTTGATAATGTTTGAGTGTAAATCAAATCCACAATCTAATAAAAATAAGTATTTATGTGTAAAAACCACTTCTAAAAAAAGTATTATTATTTTACTCCCATCAGATGGTACTCATCTACCTTCAAAAATTAGATTTTAAATGCCTTGTCTTTAACATGAAATACTGATTTAATTAAAAATATCTTAAAGTGCATCTTGTGCTCGGGCCATAAATATGATCATTTTTTAATTTTTTATTATTACTTTCAATGGGGAATATGTATCATATTTATTGCAAATAATATTAATGCAATAATATTAATGCAAATTCACTTACATTTCAAGTGTGAAACTGTAATGTATTGCTCTGAGACGCAAAGGCTGAGGATCCAAGTGCAGTATTTATTGAAGGTTAATCCCCAATCGTTGTCAAAAACAGGCAAAAGGTCATACACAGGCAAGCCGTCCAAAAAGGCAAACAAGGCAGGAAAGATAGGCAAAAGGGTAATCAAGGGACAAGGGACAAGGGACAAGGGACAAGGGACAAGGGACAAGGGACAAGGGACAAGGGACAAGGGACAAGGGACAAGGGACAAGGGACAAGGGACAAGGGACAGAAATGCAGTTGTTACACTAAACAAGACTTTGCAGTGAACAGCATAGTGAAAATTGTATATATAGGCAGAGGTAATGAGATAAATGAGACACAGGTGTAAACAGTGAGTGCTAATGAGTCCAGGCAAAGGATTGTGGGTAATGTAGTCTATAATAGAATGACGGTCCGGGTTGGAGTGCCCTCTAGTGGTGACCACGGAGACTCATTGTGACAGAAACAAAGAGGCTCAGAGGGTTAAATATTTTTTTAATGGGTGATACTTTTAGTGTCTCTTCCGAATGAAACGTATCATCCTCAACATGAATATAAACATTATGAAAGGCACAATTTTGTAAGACTCATAATAAAAAGTGACTCTCTCTCATCCCTGTGCAGAGCCGGTGGAGAAAGAAAAGCCACGGCGTGTTTGTTTGCTGTCCCTAGAGCTGAGGTAGTAGATTGAATAGTTGTGGAGTATAAAACCTCCCTTTGAGATAACTATACAATCTACTGTCTTTCTTACGGAGGCAGATTCAGCAGCTGACGACTGAAGAACATCGGCCTTCACATAATGTCTCTGTGTGACTACTCCACATTCTGGATAACACTCTGTGGAGTTCAGTGGAACTGCAGATCTGTGTGTATCTACAAGCTGAGGTAGTAGGTTGTATAGTTTGTGGGAAGGATCACATCCTATTTGGGTGATAACTATACAGTCTATTGCCTTCCTTGAGAGACACAATGAGCGAGAGTAAAGACAGATCATTTTCAACACAAGAGAAAGAGTTACTGAAGTATCTTTAACCACTTTTATATATGTATTTATGTATGTATTATGTATGTATTTATGTATATTTTCATTTATTGTTATTGTGTATCTTATTTAATTTTTTATTCATTTTTTCTTCAAAATAAACTTCAATCAATCTATCAAAAACTTTTAGACCGAATGGAAAATGTTTTTAAAGTGATAGTTCACCTAAAAATGAAAATTCTGTCATTCACGCATCCGCAATTTGTTCTAAACCTTTTTTGTTTTTTGTTCTGTTGAACACAAAAGATGATATTTTGAAGACTTTTCTGGTCCTCATTGACTTCCATAGTTTTTTATCCTCTATAATATGAAAGTCAACGTGTATCGGCAACTGTTTGGATACCGACGCTCTTTAAAATATCTTATTTTGTGTTCAACAGAAGAAAGAAACGACTTGAGGATGGAGGAGTGAATGACAGAAATTTCATTTGTGGTTAAACTATCCCTTTAAAACTGGTACATAAAAGTATTATTGTAACGTCATATTGCAGATTAATCATTGTTGTTTTTTTTAATTTTATTTTACTAATATTGCACTACTTATATTTAATTTTATCTATTAATAAAATAATATGACTTATTTTTATTAAGTTTATTTCACATTGCACCATTTCTGACTGTAAAAAGGTTGCTTTTGTACTTGTTAAGAACAATCAACTTAAGTAATTTCAACTTAAATGACATTAAACTGACTTTAAAAGGATATGAATTATTCTATAACATGAAAAAGGTTGAACATTGCTAAACATTTTGATGATGAATTAAAGCAACGTAAAAACATGTGTTGTCATAAATTATTGATCATATAACCTGTTGGCAATAAAATGTGAAGTTTCTGTCATCCTAATAAAGCACACTAAAATTGAAATCATTTTTTGGGCGATATTTTAGTGTCTCTTCTAAATAAAACATTATTCTAAAAAGAAAAGATGCATAGGCATAATAAATTGCTCAAATCATTAAATGTTTGGGCTTACGCATATTTTTATTAATTGCATACCTCATTTAAGTGCAAATAAAAAACATTGTAGCTTTCAACATGAACATATAAAGCATTTTACACATCACAGCCGGCTCATGTGTGTACAATAGTAACACCAGATTATTGTGCAGTGAATGACACACTCCTCAGCGGTGTTTGGAGGAGCCCTACTGGCACAGCAGTGTCAGAATCAGTTTAGCTCAGAGAATTCTGCTTGAAAGGTTTAAACAAGATTAATTGCAATTTCACTAAGAAAATCATATAAATCCCCCTTTCTTTTGATACGTTCTGTTAGTTACATAATCCCACGGACTGATTTTCACATAAACTCGTCCATCGTGGCTGTCTGTGAGTAATCTCCCTCCTCCAAATCTTCCTGCTTAAAGGGATAGTTCACACATAAAGAAAATTACCTCATGATTTACTCTCCCTCAAGTCATCCTAAGTGTGTATGACATTCTTCTTCAGACTGGAGTTATATTAAAAAAGTCCTGGCTCTTCCAAGCTTTATAATGGCAATGACTTGATGGGTCGTTTTTGAAGTCCATAAAAGAGCATCTGTCTGTTTCCCATTGATTTTTTTGCCCTGTAGCACTTTGAGTTTCTTCTGAATGAAAAGTGCGTTATAAATAAAATCTATTATTATTATTTATTATTATATATCCATCATAAAAGTGCATCTATCCATCATCAAGTGCATCTATCCATCATCAAGTGTATCTATCCGTCATAAAAGTGCATCTATCTGTCATAAAAGTGCATCTATCCGTCATAAAAGTGCCTCTATCCGTCATAAAAGTGCATCTATCCATCATAAAAGTGCATCTATCCATCATAAAGTGTATCTATCCATCATAAAAGTGTATCTATCCGTCATAAAAGTGCATCTATCTGTCATAAAAGTGCATCTATCCATCATAAAAGTGCCTCTATCCGTCATAAAAGTGCATCTATCCATCATAAAAGTGCATCTATCCATCATAAAGTGTATCTATCCATCATAAAAGTGCATCTATCCATCATAAAAGTGCATCTATCCATCATAAAAGTGCATCTATCCATCATAAAAGTGCATCTATCCATCATAAAAGTGCATCTATCCATCATCAAGTGCATCTATCCATCATCAAGTGCATCTATCCATCATAAAAGTGCATCTATCCATCATAAAAGTGCATCTATCCATCATCAAGTGCATCTATCCATCATAAAAGTGCATCTATCCATCATAAAAGTGCATCTATCCATCATAAAAGTGCATCTATCCATCATAAAAGTGCATCTATCCATCATAAAAGTGCATCTATCCATCATAAAAGTGCATCTATCCATCATCAAGTGCATCTATCCATCATCAAGTGCATCTATCCATCATCAAGTGCATCAATCCATCATAAAAGTGCATCTATCCATCATAAAAGTGCATCTATCCATCATCAAGTGCATCTATCCATCATCAAGTGCATCAATCCATCATAAAAGTGCATCTATCCATCATAAAAGTGCATCTATCCATCATCAAGTGCATCTATCCATCATAAAAGTGCATCTATCCATCATCAAGTGCATCTATCCATCATCAAGTGCATCTATCCATCATAAAAGTGCATCTATCCATCATCAAGTGCATCAATCCATCATAAAAGTGCATCTATCCATCATAAAAGTGCATCTATCCATCATCAAGTGCATCTATCCATCATAAAAGTGCATCTATCCATCATCAAGTGCATCTATCCATCATAAAAGTGCATCTATCCATCATCAAGTGCATCTATCCATCATCAAGTGCATCAATCCATCATAAAAGTGCATCTATCCATCATAAAAGTGCATCTATCCATCATCAAGTGCATCTATCCATCATAAAAGTGCATCTATCCATCATCAAGTGCATCTATCCATCATCAAGTGCATCTATCCATCATAAAAGTGCATCTATCCATCATAAAAGTGCATCTATCCATCATAAAAGTGCATCTATCCATCATAAAGTGCATCTATCCATCATAAAGTGTATCTATCCATCATAAAAGTGCATCTATCCATCATAAAGTGCATCTATCCATCATAAAAGTGCATCTATCCATCATAAAGTGCATCTATCCATCATAAAAATGCATCTATCCATCATAAAAGTGCATCTATCCATCATAAAGTGCATCTGTCCATCATAAAGTGCATCTATCCATCATAAAAGTGCATCTATCCATCATAAAGTGCATCTATCCATCATAAAAGTGCATCAATCCATCATAAAGTGCATCTATCCATCATAAAGTGCATCTATCCATCATAAAAGTGCATCTATCCATCATAAAGTGTATCTATCCATCATAAAGTGCATCAATCCATCATAAAAATGCATCTATCCATCATAAAAGTGCATCTATCCATCATAAAGTGCATCTATCCATCATAAAGTGCATCTATCCATCATAAAGTGCATCTATCCATCATAAAGTGCATCTATCCATCATAAAAGTGCATCTATCATCATAAAAGTGCATCTATCATCATAAAGTGCATCTATCCATCATAAAAGTGCATCTATCCATCAATCCTACAAATGTTTGTCTATTAATTTATTACTCTGCATTTACATTGATTTAATGTGTTACTTGTCTTTTAACATCATCTTCCTGAGAACCAAGAAAAAGGGTTTAGTGCATTTTTTAATTTTTTTAGGTCATTACATTGTTTGGAGCATAAAAACAAACATATACAGGCAAAACCTCTACTCAGGCTCTCAGGAGGATATTTCTGGCTCGTGAAGTGTGGCATTTATTTAGATGTTATTTCCGAATCTTTGCAGCTTTGCATTTTTGTTACAGGTTATGATGAATTGGTTTATATCAAGTTGTCATGAAAAACACAGACATCATTTGTCATGGACCATTTTTTTTGCTCATTTGCGTTTTTAATGTTTTACTACTTACACGATTTAGTAATGATATTATTGATATACAGTGTAGAGTAAAAAAATGCTGACCACAATAAAGATTTTAATAAATAAATCTACCTCAGTTTTAATAAATTGTTCACCTGTTTGGGAAGTGTTTGTCATGTTTTGACAATAAAGGATAGTTTAAAACCACAGTCAACTGTCTGTTCCTCCTGATCCGCCAAGGCCACCTGAGACTTCTGATCCGCCAAGGCCACCTGAGACTCCTGATCCGCCAAGGCCACCTGAGACTCCTGATCCGTCAAGGCCACTAGAGGCTCCTGATCCGTCAAGGCCACCTGAGACTCCTGATCCGCCAAGGCCACCAGAGGCTCCTGATCCGCCAAGGCCACCAGAGGCTCCTGATCCGCCAAGGCCACCAGAGGCTCCTGATCCGCCAAGGCCACCAGAGGCTCCTGATCCGCCAAATCATCAGAGGCTCCTGATCCGCCAAGGCCACCAGAGGCTCCTGATCCGCCAAGGCCACCAGAGGCTCCTGACCCGCCAAGGCCACCAGAGGCTCCTGATCCGCCAAGGCCACCAGAGGCTCCTGATCCGCCAAGGCCACCAGAGGCTCCTGATCTGCCAAGGCCGCCTGAGACTCCTGATCCGCCAAGGCCACCAGAGGCTCCTGATCTGCCAAGGCCACCAGAGGCTCCTGATCTGCCAAGCCCACCAGAGGATCCTGATCTGCCAAGCCCACCAGAGGATCCTGATCCGCCAAGGCCACCTGAGACTCCTGATCCGCCATGGACACCTGAGACTCCTGATCCGCCAAGGCCACCAGAGGCTCCTGATCCGCCAAGCCCACCAGAGGTTCCTGATCCACCAAGGCCTCCTGAGACTCCTGATCCGCCAAGGCCACCAGAGGCTCCTGATCCGCCAAGCCCACCTGAGACTCCAGATCCGCCAAGGCCACCTGAGGATCCTGATCCGCCATTGCCACCAGAGGCTCCTGATCCGCCAAGGGCATCTGAGGCTCCTGATCCGCCGAGCCCACCAGAGGCTCCTGATCCGCCAAGCCCACCTGAGACTCCTTATCCGCCAAGGCCACCTTAGACTCCTGATCCACCAAGGCCACCAGAGGCCCCTGATCCGCCAAGGCCACCATAGGCTCCTGATCCGCCAAGGCCACCAGAGGCTCCTGATCCGCCATGGCCCCAGGGGCTTCTGATCCGCCAAGGCCGCCTGAGACTCCTGATCCGCCAAGGCCACCAGAGGCTCCTGATCCGCAAAGCCCACCAGAGGTTCCTGATCCGCCAAGGCCGCCTGAGACTCCTGATCCGCCAAGGCCGCCTGAGACTCCTGATCCGCCAAGGCCACCAGAGGCTCCTGATCCGCCAAGGCCACCTGAGACTCCAGATCCGCCAAGGCCACCAGAGGCTCCTGATCCGCCATGGCCTGATCCGACCTGCCAAGCCATAAAATTACATAAAAGTGAGTGATGGGAGCATAAAAGCAGGAGTGAAGGCAGTGGAAGACGAGAGAGGACCAGGCCTGGACTTTACGTCTTCCACTGCCATCGCTCCTCCTTTTATAATCCCGTCACTCCCCCATGAGACAAGACCGGTGTGGCGTGCAGCTGGTGCTTATTAATACTCACCGCCGGCCCGCTCTACCCGGTCCCTCGCCTCGCTGCTTGCCACAACAGGATTGTGGGTAGAAAAAAAATAACCCAAGATTTTTTAGAGAGTGTATGCTCATGATTATTAGCGATTATTAGCAATTTTGACAACAGGTCCGGTTACTGAAAACATTACATTTATGGCCATGTTCAAATTACTTAGGGTGCTTCTGAAATTACTGCGGGTGCGCAGATAAGCTAAGCAACAGCTTCCCCATAGCAGTGTACAGTCATTACTTTTACCAATATTTTGAATTTAAAAAACATTTTGCTACAAATGTTTGTCTATTAATGTATTACTCTGCATTTACATTGCTTTAATGTGTTACTTGTCTTTTACACATCTTCCTGAGAACCAAGAAAAAAAAGTTTAGTGAATTTTTTTTTAGGTCATTACATTATTTGGAGCCAAAAAAACGAACATATACAGGCAAAACCGCTACTCTGGCTCTCAGGAAGATATTTCTGGCTCGTGAAGTGTGGCATTTATATTTAGATGTTATTTCCGAATCTTTGCATTTTTGTAACAGGTTATGATGTATTTGTTTATATCAAGTTGTCATGAAAAACACTGACATCATTTGTCATGAACCATTTTTTGTTTGCCCGTTTGCGTTTTTAATGTTTTACTACTGGAGAGGTATGTGGAGTAATTCACAAATTCACTTTTCCCTAGTCGAGACCATTAATCTGATTCTAAGTCTAAAATGTTCCTAGTTTATAATCAAGGCGGTTCAAGAAGGGAAGTGTCTTCCTTGTGTAACAAGGCCCACCTTGAAATAAACATCAACACAGGTTCATTTAAATACAAACTCCAAGATTTATTGGTGGCTTTACAGAGCAGTTATATAGATATACATTACACAGGATGCTCTACAGACAAGTTAACCAAGCAAGAGTTGGGCATCAAACCATTCAAAAGTCACACAAGAAATCCATTAAATAAATTCATAATACAGAAAATAAACTCTCTGAAACAAAACACACAATTCATCAAAAAGGTGTTAATGCAAAAATAACCCAACTCTGCTTAAACACCAAGCATATAGCATCCTGGAACGTACATATATAAAGTGGGGAAACAAACAAAACAAAAACTAGTCCGCCCAAAGAGCCATTCCCCTCTCACTCGGCTCATTTACCAGAGCGGACTAGACCAAAAGAACAGACAAACTAACTCAAATAACAACAAGAGCAACATATAGGCTCAGCAAAGCTGAAACACAATAAAATACCTTTATTATTTATATCAAAAACCACTTATTAAAATGTTTTAGTGCATCACACAACTTGTACCTATGTCAAAAGGTCCAAAAGACGACACGCGAATCCCTCGCATATGAACCATGGGCTCCGTAGAGCTGAAATACACACATTAAAACTTAATTTTAAAAAAATTCTTCCCACAACAAACATATTAAAACACATTTAGGAGTTCACATAAACTCATACCTATCTCCGCGATCCAAGCAAACCCAAATGCGAACCGCTCGCAATCAGACAGTAGGAGTGTCGATCATTTCCTGCCGGCCAGAAACAAACGCACCTACCGTTCTCATTCCTACCACTGACCTTTATACTGCGCTAACCACACCCCCTCAATTCATAACTTTACTCGCTAGATGTCACCTGCCACACTTGTCCAGCCCCCTCAGAGAAACTTAGCCGTGGCTGATGGCTGTGACCTCAGCAGAGCCACAAGAGCATTGGCTTATAGACTTTTGGAGCGAATCCACCATGCCAGATCTCCACAAGGGCTGTCCTGGACTCCATTTACCAGGTTCCTCCCTGTCTCACACCTGCTCTCACTTCCTCATTGTCTCTCCTGCTCTCCCCGGATTCCCTGCACCTGGTCTTTATCATTAGCACTCCCTTATAGGGAACTCACTCCCTGAACTCCATGGCTGTGTCCAAAAACCTAGGCAGCTGACTCATTGCCTCATCAGACAATGACTCTGCAGGCAGCGTTTTGTGCATGAAGGCACCTCACGAAACTAATTTCGGACAGACTTCTAAGGCAGTTTAAGAGTTTAATGATCTACAGCTAAATAGAGAGAGCTCTGGTGATAACTAGAGACATATTTAATTACTACGGTAGTGATTTCTCGCTAGAAATTATATCAGAAGTGGAATATGTTGGTAAAAACGTACATTTACACACAAACTGACCCGCAAACGCAACTTCTGGACGCCATCTTTTTCCCCCAGCTCAACAGTCACTAAATGGAAAGCACAGGATTGTAGGATATCAAAGGCAGTGAAGGACACGTGTGTTGCCTTCAAAAATCGGTCAGATGAAGGTATCTCAGGAGACCGGAAGTGAAGCAAACATTAGGTTCGGACGTGGCTCGATGCCTTCCTGCCTTGAAATGTGCCCTTGTCTGTTATGTTATACCCTGAGTTTGTATGTGTTCTGTCTTTAGTTTGTATTAATAAACCTGTCTTTTTGGAAGCCCTGGATCTGCTCTTCCCTGCTGCACTACACACCGTAACACAAACACATTGGCAGGTTATGATGTATTGGTCAATGTCAAGTTGTCATGACAAAGACATTGCAAACAATTTCATCATTGTATTAAAAATGACATAATTGAGCGACTGACACTTAATGACAGTTATCATAAAAACACCTAAAACCTATTTATGGTGTGTTTCTTTTTGTGTGGCTGCATGTGAGAGTGAAGACAACTTCCTATTTTAACCACTGTTATAAGTAAGTTCCTCTGAGTTTCTGTGCATTTAGTCTCATCATGTCTGATAGTGAGAAGGTGATCTACACTTCTCTGGAGGTGCTGATCGCTGTAGGTTGCTGCCTGGGGAACGGGCTGGTCATCTGGGCGGTTTGGTCGTGCCGTGCCCTGAGCCAGACCACGTTCTGCTTCATCGTGTCGCTGGCAGTGGCTGATTTTCTGGTGGGGATGGTAGCTGTGCCTTTCGCTGTGATAGTTGATGGACGGTTGAAGACGAGTTTCCACTGCTGCCTCTTCATCAGCTGTGTGGTCATCGTGTTGATCCTGGCCTCTGTTCACTCTCTGCTGGCCATCGCTGTGGACCGATACCTGCGTGTTTATAAACCTCTCAGGTATGAACATTTATTAGCAATGTTCTTTGTGCTTCATACTGTGAGCTAAATTGTAATAGTTTTTTTTAATCATACCAAGAACTGACTTTCGGCTTTGTCTGACATTATCATGTTGCAATTATTTGTCCTAATATTGTGTTAGTCTCCCTTTCACTGCCAAAACAGCCCTAACCCTTCGAGGCATGGACTTCACTAGAGCCCGCCTTTGCTCCCCACGTGCATCAATGAGCCTTGGCCGCCCATGACCCTGTGGCCGGTTCTCCACTGGTCCTTCCTTGGAGCACTTTTGATAGATACTGACCACTGCAGACCGGGAACAACCCACAAGAGCTGCAGTTTTGGAGAAGCTCTGACCCAGTCGTCTAGCCGTCACAATCTGGCCAAACTCGCTCAAATCCTTACACTTGCCCATGAAAAATGTTCACTTGCTGCCTAAAATGAACTTGCCTTGCCTCTCCTAATATATCCCACTAACACCCACTAACAGGAGCCGTGATGAAGGGATCATCAGTTTTATTCACTTCAACTGTCATAATGCTATGCCTGATCAGACATAAATACCTCCATGCACAGTACTTTTGAAGATATATAAACATAATTTCTCATTGATTTTCAGGTACAGAGGATCGGTGAAAAAGCAGCATTTGTGGGCCGCAGTCACTGTATGTTGGCTCTCAGCTTCTATAATAGGCTTCATCCCCATGTTCGGATGGCACAACGAAGACATCACAACAAGAGAAAACTCCACTATTACATGTCATTTCAACACAGTTATATCCATGTCATACTTGATCAACTTCATCTTCCTCGCTTGCATCCTGCCACCCACCCTCATCATGATGGCCCTGTACTTGTTCCTCTTTAATATGATATCTAAACAGCTGAGAAACGGAGTCGGGCGGCCTGTGGAGTCCAGGTCGTTTTACCGTAAGGAGCGGAGACTGGCCAATTCTCTGGCTCTGGTGCTGGTCCTGTTTGCCATTAGTTGTCTCCCGCTGCAAATAACGAACACGCTGGTGTATTACACGAGTGTAAAAGTGCCCACTGTCGCCTTCCACATCGGCATCCTCTTCTCTCACGCCAACTCCGCCGTTAACCCCATAGTGTACGCTTTTAAGGTCCCTAAGATTAAGATGGCATATAAAAGCATCTTGACGAAGCGCAGTCAGACTTTGGAAAATCCGGCCAGAAGCAACTCGAACAGCACCGCCAGGTGCACCATGAAAATAAACCCACAGGTGGTTTTAGCCACCAATCAGGACGGTTAGTTCATGCATAAAACTGGTGTTCAATTATACAGTTTTCCAGCAGTGGTTTTGTGTTGGTTTCACAGATTTTGATCATTTTTTTTCTGGAGAAAGTGCATAAAAGAAGCCAGAATATTAAATGTCACAAATGTATATTTAATTTTTACATGGGGGAAAAAAAACTTCTTGTGTTTTTGCCTCAAGTTTGCATGCCTGTAACTCTAGAAGAATTAAATATATCATAATAGCCTTTTAGATTCTGGTTCTCAACAAACCTTTCTTTTGGCGTCTTCATTTTCAAGGCCCTTGATGTTCAATCCCAGAGATATGGAGATCATAATGTGGCTCCATGAGTAAATTGGTCAATTGTACACATTGACAGAGGTCAAAAAAAATAAATGTGGGTCACTGTGCGAATAATGTTGAAAATAGAAATGCATCTAGTTTTTAAGCAACACAGTTGTATAGAACAGTGCTATAAATATTCGTTTTCCAAAGCTTGCATTCCTGTAAAAGTATTAAAGATATCTTAAAGTAGCTTTCTAGATTCTAATTTTAATTATCTAATCATCTTTTTTCCATCTCCATTTTCAAGGTCCTATATGGTTCAATTGCATAGATATGGGCATCCCAATGTTCAAATTGTTTAATCAATAATTATTGTTTTGCCATTTACAATGCACCATGGTATTGTAGTTAATAAATCTGTTAAGTAAAGTTTTGTACCTTTTTGGATTTTTAAATGCTTTTTTGCTTTAAATAAAAGTTTGTAATGTTGTGATTCACCTAGTAGCTAGTTGGTTTGGTTCAGGGCTTATAACACTTATAACACTATTTTAAAAATAAAAACATGTATCAGGACCCACTCATCGCCGTAATCATACTTTAGATCTAATGTCACTGTCACATGGAATAAATGTTGATACCATTGAAATTCTGCAGCAGAGCGATGACATCTCAGATCATTAAAGAGTATCATGTATACTTAATTTAGCTAAGGCTGCAAAGCCATCCCCTCACTTCAAAAATGGCAGGACTATAACCTTTGGACTAAAGATTGCTTTGTACATAATCTTCCTCATCAGTTCCATCTCCTCAGCATTACAGATAGCCTATAGAGGAACTTGATGTTGCAACATCAAAGAGTCAGAAACGATTGACTCTCTCTTTACCAGCACTTTAGACATAGTTGCTCCCCGGTGCTTAAAGACTAAAAAAAACAATACAATGCTGTGGAACAACGAGCACACTCGGGCCCTTAAAACAGCAGCCAGAAAAATGAAGCGCAGCTGGAAGAAAACAAAACTGGAGGTTTTTCGCAATTTGTGGAAAGAGAGCATGATTGCATACAGAAAGGGCATAAAAACTGCTAGATCTGTTTATTTCTCATCTCTTTTAGAAGAAAACAAACACAACCGTAGGTATTTATTCGATACAGTGGCTAAATTAACAAAAAATACAGCTTCATCTTCTGAGGTTTTTAAACAGCACAGCAGTAATGACTTTATGAACTTCTTTTCTTAGTAAGATTGATAATATTAGGAATAGCATTATAACCATGTAGCCGTCTACTACAGTATCACTTCAGACAGAGCACTGCAGGGTCACTGAGGAAAAATTACACTCATTCACTACTATAGGAGGAGAAGAATTGGCTAAACTTGGTAAATCATCAAAATCAACAACATGTATGCTTGATCCTATACCGACTAGGCTATTAAAAGAGATGCTTCCAGAGGTCATAGATCCTCTGCTTAACGTCATCAATTCATCCTTGACATTAGGATATGTAACGAAAACTTTTAAGTTGGCTATAATTAAACCACTTGGTGTGGCTCGCAGGTGACGCTTCCTTCGCAATCACGTCCCCGGTCTCACTTGCTCCTCCCATGTCTCTTGCTCGTTTACCTCGCCACATACCCCATCGCCCCTTGCAGGCCGGGGAGTACACCTGAGACTGCGCCTCTGAGGAGAACTGGCACCCCGACTGAGTCTGGTTTCTCCCAAGGTTTATTTTTCTCCATCATGCCCTGGTTTTGGTTCCTTGCCACTGTCGCCTTTGGCTTGGCTTGCTAAGTTGGGGACACTAAAATTATAACACTAAAATTATGATCTAAGTTATTCAACTAAATATACAAATAAAATGAATTAATTAGGTCTTAATTAATTGTATAATCTATAATACTGATATGCCAACATTGTCGCTATATTATAAATTAATATAAGCTGATAACATCACAGTTTTCTCCAGAACGACTGTACAGCCGAAACAAATTTTGTTGCAATATTGTCCTGTTTAACACTGTGAAGCTGATTTGAAACAATCGGCATTGTAGAAGCTCTATATAAATAAAGTTGATTAATTGACTTTATTCTTATGGAACAAAAGCCACTGAAAAAGTGGGTGGGCATTAATGCACTCTGTAATTATAATGTCGGTCATATATTTTATACTAAAGAAGGGGGTTGGAAACAAGCGGCTCCTCCCCCAGTTTCTGTTGAAGCCGATACTGAAGTGACTTAAACTGCAGTTCCTCCACTGGCCACTAGAGCGGCTCCAGAAGGAGCAGAATCTCATTGAGCCTCATGTTAAAATGACCAACTTTACAGCAGAATAAAACATATTTACAGCCTGGTACAAATGGGGTGTCTTTGGGGCAAAAGGTAAGTGAAATTAAATACTTTGTAAGTGTACAAACAGTTTAATAAGAATATACTTTATAAGAACAGTACATTACGCGTTTACGGTCAGGCGCCATCTTGGAAAACAGTCTCGACCAGTCAAGCCACACACGCTGTGTTAAGTGGGCTGGTCGATAGGAATTAAGGTTTTGAAATCTAATTACAACATGGACATTTCTTATTTTTATTTATTTATTTTCTCTGTTGCGTTTAGTGCTCTCTTCCAGAAACAACGGACCATATGAGATTCCAAGTCACAGTTCATCAGTTAGCACAGCGTTCGTGGTTTGACTCGTCGAGACTGTTTTCCAAGATGGCGTCTGGACACTTATCCTAGAGGACGATCTACTCAGTAACCATCTGTTAAAGGTGCACTATGTAGTATTTTTGCAGTAAAATATCCAAAAACCACTAGGCCGGTGTTATATATTTTGTTCAGTTGAGTACTTACAATATCCCAAATGTTTCCAACTATTTGTAAATTGTGAGAAAATTGCTATTTTAACTCAGGACCGGGACGTGTCAGCATAGCGTTTGAGGGAGTCCTCTGTCAATCGTGTCATATCTGTGCTACCCTCGGTTTTATTCAGCAGAAGCTCTTTTCTCTTAGCAGTGTGAACATGTCACAGCAGCGCAGAGTGAACGCACAGAGGAACGTCATAACATCATTTTAAACACACTTAAATGTATCTAATATGATAAACAGAGCTGCTGGCTTTACCTTATAACCATGACCGGAAAAAGCGGAAGTGCGGGCACCCGGCGACTGTGTCCCGTCCCGTCATAATAAAAGTCCCGGTACTCGCGAGCCGTGTGTGTGTTTGTATAACAATCACTCCAGCGGCCGTGCTCAGCTCCACCACACTTGGTCCTGCTCTGCTTCACTACAGTAACGTTAATAACCGCATCCATCAACATGATTTCTGCCCGAGTCCTATTTCCCACTGGCTGTGAGGTGAAGACCACATGTCCCACGATACTGCGCTCACACTTGGCGTCATCAAACTACGCCTTTGTTTTGAATAGGCGCCCTCCAGTGGACGGAGAGTTGCATAGTGCACCTTTAACTACCCCTAGGGTCATTTATCACTGGAGTTGTCCTTTAAGCCTTAAAGTTCTGCATAATTAAGGGCGTGGCTACTTGATTGACAGGTGGATTGCCACTATGGTTGAGCTAGGTGGGTGTGGTTTCAGCAATCAGGCACATAAGCTCCGCCCACGTCCGGCCTCTTTTCTACACAGTTATCCGGGAGTGACGCGGCTGGGTTTTAGGCTTTAAAACGGCTCTTCAGAAACCTGCAGGTGATGTCACGGAAACTACATCCATATTTGTTTTTACAGTCTATGATTGGATATGATTGCTTTGCACAGTTTGTGCTGTAATATATTTTAAATGGACTGCATTTATATAGCGCTTTTATCCAAAGCGCTTTACATTTTGCCTCACATTCACCCATTCATACACCGACGGCGATGTCAGCCATGTAAGGCGCCATCCAGCTCGTCGGGAGCAGCTGGGGTTAGGTGTCTTGCTCATGGACACTTCGACACTTGGTCAAGTGGAACCGGGGATCGAACCACCAACCTTCTGGTTTGTAGACAACCTACATGAACCACTGAGCCACTGCCGCCCCTATATTTTATTTAAACTTTCCTAACTGGCAGCTCCAGTAGTAACAAAAAGATTTATCTTCAACTCTGTCATGGAAACTATGTATAATGAACCTTATTTAAAAAGAGAGAAGTATAGATAAATTAAAAAGGAATTCATACCTGCATGAAATTACGCTGTGCCCATGTTGGACCAGCAGTTTAGAAAATGGATGGAAACTGATGATGTTGGCAATGAATTACAGGAGGTAGAATGGGAATGATAAATATATAAATACATAAAATAAATCACATGATCACGTGCTATCATTGAAATCTGTTGTGTCTTGTACTGATAAAATTAGACACTGGAAAGTTCGATTAAACAGGATTTTTTAAATAATTCCATGCAACAGCACAACCATGCTTATCTCAGGTCTGTCCTCTTCTATTGTGCTTCTCTTTCCCCTATCCTCTATAACTCCCCAGCGATACCTAGTGTCAACAACATAACAAAATCCATCCAATATCTGCAACTCAGCTCTCTAGAAATTGACCTCACTCATAAAAAATAAAAATAAAAACATTCAGAGACAAATATTACATGTCACATTGAAAGAGGAAGAGAAACTGACATTCATGGAAATGTTTTTTGGCCATAAAGTGCATCAGCAAGTCAGAGCATCCATATCCTTCCTTTATAACTTTATAAATGTATATTTACATGTTTGGCCGTTACTGAACCCCCTGGAGTTGTATACTGTAAACACACACACACACACACACACACACACACACACACACACACACACACACACACACACACACACACACACACACACAGACACACACACACACACACATGTTGGTCTATGTGGTTTACAGGGACTCTCCATAGGCGTAATGATGGTTTTTATACTGTACAAACCGTATTTTCTATCCCCTTACACTGCCCCTAAACCTACCCATCACAGGAAACATTCTGCATTTTTACTTTCTCAACAAAAACATCATTTAGTATGTTTTTAAGGCCATTTGAATTATGAGGACATTTGATATGTCCTCATAAACCACATTTATAGTGTAATACCAGTGTAATACCCATGTAGTTATACAAATGTGTGTCCTCATAAACCACATAAACAGGCTCACACACACACACACACACACACACACACACACACACACACACACACACACACACACACACACACACACACACACACACACACACACACACACACACACACACACACACACACACACACACACACACACACGACCACACAACCACAAGTGTTGCATTCGAACTCTAAACACATGTCGGTTTAAATAGATGTGTGTGGTTTGGGTTTCAGAGGCGTTTAGATAACTAGTTCACATCTTCCCTTAAATATACTTAGCTATTAGATCTATTTATTCAGGCCTCCCTCAGGTGGGGATTTTTTTTGGTTGGTTTTTTTTTTTGACAGAAATTCTCTAAAATGTAATTTCCTCTACAGAGGCAAAACCTCTACTCTGGGTCTCAGGAGGATATTTCTCTGGCATTTAAAGTATATTTAGATTTACACTTTAATGAACATTTTTTTATTTAATTTTTTATTTAAGCATTTAAACTGATATACAGTAATAGCTCATATCAAAATTAGTTTTTATATTATATTATAGGCTGTTATAATAATGATATTATATTGTAAGCCTAATAGAGGACTGTTTAGGGATCCTAGCCATTAAAAAAGAAAAAAGAAAAGAAAAAAGAGAAATCTCAGTCATATTAAAATGTGTTTAATTTGATTTCTGAATGAAATGCTTTAAAAAAATTAATAATTATATATATATATAGTGAAAAGCGTCCCGAGCCTTCATCAGTGTCACTCTGGCAACAAAGTGGACACAGCGGCACCCGCTCATCAAGGGCTACATAAGCGGGGTAGACGAGCAACGAGAGGAGAGATGTCTCCACAAGACTCGGCTAACCTTATTCTCTGCCATTTCCCCAAGAGAGCAGCGTGTGACCACCAGCCCACCCCACAAGGAGGTGAACAGAGACCCACACTGCACCGCACCGGAACCACGAGGATTGAGGGAGATCAGCTGAGCACCGAGCACCCACCGACTACACTTTTCACCCTCATCCCCAAATAAAATCCACCCTTCAAGGAACTTCGTGTCATGTGCTTCTTCACCCCGTCACAATATATATATATATATATATATATATATATATACACACACAGTGAGGAAAATAAGTATTTGAACACCCTGGTATTTTGCAAGTTCTCCCACTTAGAAATCATGGAAGAGTCTGAAATTGTCATCGTGGGTGCATGTCTATGGTGAGAGACATAATCTATAAAAAAAAATCCAGAAATCACAATGTATGTTTTTTAAACTATTTATTTGTATGATACAGCTGCAAATAAGTATTTCAACACCTGAGAAAAATCAATGTTAATATTTGGTACAGTAGCCTTTGTTTGCAATTACAGAGGTCAAACTTCTGCACACACCGCAGGAGGGATTTTGGCCCACTCCTCCACACAGGTCTTCTCTAGATCAGTCAGGCGTCATCCTCTCCTTAATACAGTGCAGTCTCCCTTACCTGTGCCATGTGCAGAAAAACACGTTCAAAACATGATGCTACCACCCCAATGCTTCACAGTAGGGATGGTGTTCTTGGGATGGTACTCATCATTCTTCTTCCTCCAAACACGTTTAGTGGAATTATGACCAAAAAGGAATATTTTGGCCAAATCTGACCACATGACTTTGGATGATCATCCAAATGGTCATTGGCAAACTTAAGACAGGCCTGAACATGTGCTGGTTTAAGCAGGGAACCTTCCGTGCCATGCATGATTTCAAACCATGATGTCTTATCACCAACAGTAACCTTGGCAACGGTGATCCCAGTGTAGTTCTGGGCTGATTTCTCACCTTTCTTAGGATCATTGAGATCCCACGAGGTGAGATCTTGCATGGAGCCCCAGTCCAAGGGAGATTGACAATCATGTTTAGCTTCTTTCATTTTCTAATGATTGCTCCAACAGTGGACCTTTTTTCACCAAGCTGCTTGGCAATTTCCCCGTAGCCCTTTCCAGATGCAAACATTCTACATTCAGATGGTAGAGTCAGAATTTGGCATAAAAAGAATGAGAACATGGATCCATCATGCTTTGTTACCACTGTGCAGGATGGTGGTGGTGGTGTAATGGTGTGGGGGATGTTTTCTTGTAACAACTTAGGCCCCTTAGTGCATATTGGGCATCGTATAAGTCAGATTCTTGAACATGACAATGAGTTGACTGTAATAAAATGGCCACCACAGTCACCAGATCTCAACCCAATAGAGCATCTTTGGGATGTGGTGGAACGGGAGCTTCGTGCCCTGGATGTGCATCCCCCAAATCTCCATCAACTGCAAGATGCTCTCCTATCAATATGGGCCAACATTTCTAAAGAATGCTTTCAGCACCTTATTGAATCAATGCCACGTAGAATTAAGGCAGTTCTGAAGGCGAAAGGGGGTCAAACACAGTATTAGTGTGTGTTCCTAATAATCCTTTAGGTGAGTGTATATATATCCCTAAGTTACATCAAGGGCTAAATAAAATAGAAATGGCACATTGAAGTTAAAAGTTATAACTGCACGATGAAACCACTTTGTGTGTGTGTGTTTACGTTTGGTGTACAGATCTGGTATAAAAAATGTTTTTGTTCAGGTGACCAAAATGTCTGGCCAATAGAGAAAAGTTTTAATAAATTAAAGAGAACATTGAATGCACCTATACACAATCCAATTTGCATATTCATGTGGTTTGGGACAATACGTAATGTAAAAAAACGTGTAATAATGTTTTCATATTCCATAACAATATCCTAACTTAAAACTGTGCATGCTGTCAGAGAAATTCACTAAAATATAATGTCCTCTACAGAGGCAAAACCTCTACTCTAGGTCTCAGGACAATATTTCTGTTGCATTTATATTTAGATGTCACTTCCGAAACTTTGCAGCATGCAAATGGCCGTCGGTCAATTGCATTTTAATGACAAATTCAATTTGTACAACTAAAAAAAAGTGGTCATAAAAATTCATGACATTATAATGGCTTGATTACAGCCAATGTCAAAACCAAACAATATAACAGTTTAATTTAATGTTAACCCATAAAGTTAAGTTGTTTCTTAAGTTTGATTATTGATCTACTATGTCATCTTTATAACAGGTTATGATGTGTTGGTTTATGTCGTCGTCATGACAACGACATCTCAAGCAATTTCATCTTTGCATTAAAAGTGATATAACTGAGCGAATGATACTTAAAGGGAGTTGTCATAAACCTTCCTGCAATTATTTATGGTGTGTGCGTGGCTGCATGAGTGGGTGAGTGAAGACAACTTCCTATTTTAACCACTGTTATAAGTAAGTTCCTCTGAGTTTCTGTGCATTTAGTCTCATCATGTCTGATGGTGAGAAGGTGATCTACACTTCTCTGGAGGTGCTGATCGCTGTAGGTTGCTGCCTGGGGAACGTGCTGGTTATCTGGGCGGTTTGGTCGTGCCGTGCCCTGAGCCAGACCACGTTCTGCTTCATCGTGTCGCTGGCTGTTACTGATTTTCTGGTGGGGATGGTAGCTGTGCCTTTCTCAGTGATAGTTGATGGACAGTTGAAGACGAGTTTCCACTGCTGCTTCTTCATCAGCTGTGTGGTCATCGTGTTGAACCTGGCCTGTGTTCAATCCCTGCTGGCCATCGCTGTGGACCGATACCTGCGCGTTTATAAACCTCTCAGGTTTGAACATTTATTAGTCATGCACTTTGTGCTTCATAATCTCAGCTAAATTGATCAAGTGTTCTGATAAAGAGGAAATCAGCTTTTCTCAGAGATGATGCACAGGCATTTTTATCATACCGAATAACATGCCACTTGAAACAAGAACTGACTTTCTGCTTTACCTGAAATTATCATGTTGTCATTGACCAACACATTGAGCTGGCAAAGAAATTTCTTAAACGGATAGTTCACCCAAAAAAGTTTATCTGCTTACCCCAAGAGCAACCAAGATGTACACAAAGTATTTAGTCAGCCAGTGCAAGTTCTCCCAATTATAAAGATGAGAGATAGGCCTGTAATTTTTATCATAGGTACACTTCAGCTCTAAAGACATAGAATTATTAAAAATTATCCAGAAAATTACATTGTCTGATACTAAAGATGCTTGCCATGAAGGGTTTAAATAATTTTGAGACCACATTAAAAGTTGTATTTTCAGTTGAATTTGCGGAAACCACTTTCACACATTTGTCGTGTTGAGCTTTTTCAGTTCCCTTTTAGTCGGTCACATTCGATGTACATGAACTCAATGTTCGATGTCAGAACTGACTGACGAATTGGGATCTATTTTCGGAGCCCAATCTACTTCGAGTGTATGGAAATGAGCCAATAAACATTATTGTACTCCACCCTGCTGTTATCAGCCATTTGTTTGTGTTTATTTACAAGAGTGTTTACTCACGAGTCTGCTCGAGGAAAGTTTCCATAAACTGCTTCATCGGTGCGGGTGTGATGGCATGTTACGGTGAATTGCCGCCGGGTAGAAACAACAGCTGTTTTCACAGCTCGCTGGGCGTTCCATTGAGTGCTCACAGCACACTTAAATATACGAACCGCTGTGTCACCTTCCCTGTGCCCTTCAGCGCTAATTGAGCAATTTTCCTTTTTAAAAGAGCTACACGGTTTGACCCTGCGTCTTTTTCAAGATGTCATTTAAACCATGTGTTACTCGATACCGTTGTTTTTTGTCCCCAGTGGATGGACACGATCGCTGTCTCACATGTTTGGGCTTTCAGCACGCAGAGGCGGCTTTTGTGGATGACTCATGTGCCCACTGCTGGAATATGACCATCCGGTATTAAGGTCTAGGCTCGAATACCTCAAACAGGGTGGAGTCCCATTGCGCATTCCCCGATCTAGTGGTCCTCCCGCTGCAAAGCAGAGAGCTACTACTTTTGCTGATGCTTTTGGTGGAGACCTGAGGGTAACAGTGAGGGCACTCCCGCCGGGTCACCAGGTTCTCGGATCCCCTCACCCCCCTGCTGCATCCTGGTCCTTCCCATGGGGGGCCAGCCGTTACTTTCAGGGCTCCGACTGAGGATATGATCTCGTTTGCTGCATCGGGCGACAAGCTAATGGACTCGGGAGATGAGGATTCAGCTGCGTTGCCCCCTTCGGGTGTGGTAGCATTGCCCGAATCTGATTCCGAGCTCACAGCTATTCTTTCCCTGGCTGCCGCCGCAAATGTCGGGCTTGATTGGAACCTTCCCAAACTCTCGCAGCTGGAAAATTGGTTTCTTGGGATGGTCCTAGTGGTTCTCAGCACCCGCCCCAGTACCATTATTTCTGGAAGTGCGTCAGGAGCTCACAAAGTCGTGGATGGCGCCTTACAATGCCAGACACTGATCGACTGACTCTTCTGTCCACAATACCAGTTTCCAGGGAAGCCTCTCCGGTGCAAGCACGTACTGATCCATTCAAACTGCACTGCGGCCGTTCCATACATCAACCGACAAGGTGGCCTACGCTCCCGTTGCATGCTCCAGCTCAGAGCCGACAAGCTCTCTCATCAGTGTACACCTGCGGGCGAATGGCGACTCCTCCGGAGCATCCAGCTGATATGTGACCGCCTCGGAGCCGTGCAGGTAAACCTGTTCGCCTCTCTGGACATGACCCATTGCCAGTGGTACTACTCCCTGACTGGAGGTAGACATAGTTGCACTGGCGCACAGCTGGCCCTGGGACCTACGGAAATGTGTTTCCCAAGAAAGCCTTCTAGCACAGACTCTGTGCAAGGTCAAGGAGGACGAGGAGCAGGCCTTGCTAGTTGTGCCCTATTGGCCAAACCAGACCTGGTTCCCTGAACTCTCACTTCTCACGACAGCCCCTCCCTGGCCGATACCCCTGAGAAAGGACCTACTTTCTCAGGGACGGGGCACTCTATGGCACCAACGTCCAGACCTCTGGAAACTCCATGTCTGGTCCCTAAATGGGATGCGGAGGTTCTAGGTGGCCTGCCACAGGCAGTGGTAGACACGATCTCTTCTGCTAGAGCCCCCTCTACAAACCGCCTCTGCTTTGAAGTGGAAGCTGTTTTGTGTGCCAATAACAGTGAATGGTGCTCTTCCCACAGGGAAGACCCCCGAAGATGTTCGATTAACAATGTGATTTCATTCCTGCAGGATGGCCTGGAGCGAAGGCTGTCTCCCTCCACCCTCAAAGTGCAGTAGGCCGTAAATCCTTAGGTAAGCATGACTTAATCGTCAGGTTCCTCAGAGGTGTGAGGAGACTAAATTCTCCTCGTACTACCTCGGTACCCTCTTGGGACTTAGCCCTAGTGCTCAGAGCACTTCAGGGTCCTCTGTTTGAGCCTTTCAGTCTGTTGAGTTAAAAATCCTGTCAACGAAGACAGTCCTCCTGACTGCATTGGCCTCAATCAAGAGGGTAGGGGACCTGCATGCATGTTTATGATCAAAAAATCGTGCCTAGAATTCGGGCTGGCCAACTCTCATGTTATCCTGAGACCCCGGCCTGGATACATGACCAAGGTCCCTACCACTCCTTTTTGGGACCAGGTGAACCTGCAAGCATTGCCTTTGGAGGAGGCAGATCCAGCCCTAGCTTTATGTCCCGTCCACGCACTCCGTGGTTACGTTGACCGGACTCAAAGCTTTAGGACCTCACAGCAGCTTTTCGTCTGTTAATGAGGCCAGCAAAAGGGAAAGGCTGTCTCCAAGCAGTGGTTAGCCCACTGGACAGTGGATGCTATAGTCTTGGCTTACAAGTCACAAGACATGCCTTGCCCGTTGGGGGTACGAGCACACTCAACAAGTAGTGTGGCTTCTTCCAGGGCACTGGCACGTGGCACCTCGCTGACAGACATATGTAGAGCTGCGGACTGGGCAACACCTAACACATTCGCTAGATTCTATAGACTCCGAGTAGAGTCGGTATCTTCCCGCATCCTTGCCCCCAGTGGCCAGTAGCATTAAGAACACATTCTTGTGTTGGCTTGCAATGCTACTTCTGCCCTCTGGGCTGGATATGTGCGTTTATTGTCTCCAGTTGAGTTCCCCGGAAACAGCTAACCCTGTGAGCTTCTCCGTCACCCCTTTAGTGTCAGAAGTTGCGGCCGTCTGACGCTAGGCCTACATCCAAATGCTTGTGGAACGTGTGTGTAGGCTGGGTTCCATATGTTGCGGTCCCCTAACAGCAACCCCATATGTGTATTCTCCACGGTATCAGCTACCCTACTTTGTTAGCCCCATGTCTTTCCCTGGAAAGAGCCCACTCTGTCTCTCTGGAGGTCTTCTTTCCCCCCTGGGACCAGGTTGGATCCACGCCAGAGACTGCCATAGGTAGTACTACCCAGTGTTAGAATGTGTATTCGCCACCTATCCTTCGACTGAAGACGGGCTCGCTTTCCCAGCGTTATCCAATAGTCATTCGGAGTGGGTCTTGCAGGAAAAGCAGTGCCCTGACATCCCCTCCAACATAGGAGTGGTCCGGTGAGCTCTGGCAGGGCACTTCAAGGGCCAGCACCCCTGGTGTGTTGGTAGGGATCCTAATACATCTCATCGCTAGGTGCTGTGCTTCAGCTGAAGGCTGACTGAAGTCACTATTTTGGCTCCTCAGTTGAAAAAGTGATATGCGGTTACTTCCGCTTCCGTATTTATACCCACGCAGCAGGTGGAGTGGGGTCTGCATGCTAGTGTTAATTGGCTCGTTTCTATAAACTTAAAGTAGATTGGTCTCCGAAAATAGATCCCAATTCATCGGTCAGTTCAGGCGTACGTCTACGTTTTCTCCTTCAGGGAACGAGGGTTACATATGTAACCAATACATTACTTTTGCTGAACGTCTGTAAATTTTTCCAGTAAACCAGATTTGCAATGGGGGTTAAATAATTTTGATTACAACTGTATTAGGCATAACACTTTGATTTCATTTGTCCTAATATTGTGTTAGTTCCCATTTCGCTGCCAAAACAGCCCTGACCCATCAAGGCTGACCCGTCCACTAGAGCCAGCCTTCGATCCCCGCTTGCATCAATGAGCCTTGGCCGCCCATGACCCTGTGGCCGGTTCTCCACTATTCCTTACTTGGAGCACTTTTGATAGATACTGACCACTGCAGACCGGGAACAGCCCACAAGAGCTGCGGTTTTGGAGATGCTCTGACCCAGTCGTCTAGCCGTCACAATCTGGCCAAACTCGCTCAAATCCTTACACTTGCACATTTTTCCTGCTTCTAACACGCCAACTTTGAGGACAAAATGTTTCCTTGCTGCCTAATATATCCCGCCCACTAACAGGAGATGAAGAGATCATCAATGTTATTCATCTGTCAGAATGCTATGCCTGATCAGTGTATATACATAAATACCTGCATGCACAGTACCTTTAAAGATATATAAACATAATTTCTCATTGATTTTCAGGTACAGAGGATCGGTGAAAAAGCAGCATTTGTGGGCCGCAGTCACTGTATGTTGGCTCTCAGCTTCTATAATAGGCTTCATCCCCATGTTCGGATGGCACAACGAAGACACCACAACAAGAGAAAACTCCACTATTACATGCCATTTTATCACAGTTATAAGCATGTCATACATGGTCAACTTTTACTTCCTCGCTTGCATCCTGCCACCTACCCTCATCATGATGGTCCTGTACTTGTTCCTCTTTAATATGATATCTAAACAGCTGAGAAGCGGAGTCGGGCGGCCTGTGGAGTCCAGGTCGTTTTACCGTAAGGAGCGGAGACTGGCCAATTATCTGGCTCTGGTGCTGGTCCTGTTTGCCATTAGTTGGCTCCCACTGCAAATAATGAACACGCTGGTGTATTACAGGAGTGTAAAAGTGCCCACTGTCGCCTTCCACATCGGCATCCTCTTCTCTCACGCCAACTCCGCCGTTAACCCCATAGTGTACGCTTTTAAGGTCCCTAAGATTAAGATGGCATATAAAAGCATCTTGACGAAGCTGAGAAGCACGGAGCAGAAGGAAGACCAGAGCAGTCAAAATCCGGCCAGCAGCAACTCGAACAGCACCGCCAGGTGTACCATGAAAATAAACCCAAAGGTGGTTTTAGCCACCAATCAGGACGGTTAGCACGAGTCTGTTCATGCACAAAATTAGAGGTCAATTGTACAAATTTCCAGCAGTGGTTTTGTGTTGATTTCACAGGTTTTGATTTTTTTTTTTCTGGTGAAAGACGTGCATATAAGAAGCCAGAATATTAAATGTCACAAATGTATATTTCATTTTACTTCTTATGTTTTTGCCTCAAGTTTGCATGCCAGTAATTCCAGAATTATTAAATATATCATAATAGCCTTTTAGATTCTGGTTCTCAACAAACTTTCCTTTTGGTGTCTTCATTTTAAGGGCCCTTGATGTTCAATCCCAGAGATATGGAGATCATAATGTGGCTCCATGAGTAAATTGGTCAACTGTTCACATTTTCAGAGGTCAAAAACCAAATGTGGGTCACTGTGCAAATAATGTTGACACTAGAAATGCATCTAGTTTTTAATCAACACAGTTGTATAGAACAGTGCTATAAACATTCGTTTTCCAAAGCTTGCATTCCTGTTAACTCTAAAGTATTAAAGATATCTTAATATAGCTTTCTAGATTCTAATTCTAATAAAAAAAATTATATCTCCATTTTCAAGGTCCTAAATGGTTCAAATTGGTTTAAATTGTTTAATCAATAATAATGGTTGTCATATGCAATGCACCATGGGATTGAAGTTAATAAAGCTGTTTAGTAAAGTCTCGTACCTTTGTCTGATTTTTAAATGTTTTTTTGTTTCAAATAAAAGTTTGTAATGTTGTGTTTCGCCTAGTAGCTTGGTTTGGTTCAGGGCTTATAACACTTTAACAAAGTTTTATGGTAACACTTCAGAATAATGGTCCGTTATTAATAGATAACAATGCAGGAAGTAATGCAGGACTAATAATTAGCACTACATTAACACTTCAGCTACTACTATTAAAGAATATAGAAACAAGCGGAACTAATCAGTAAGTAATACTGAATTCAGGACTAAGATAGTTCTAAAATAGTTAGGACAAAATCCATCCAATATCTGCAGCTAAGCTCTCTAGATATAGCCCGACAAGCCAGACCCACATCAAGATGTTTGGTCTGGAAACTCACCATTGACGGCTCAATCTGAGGGGCGGATAAACGGTCGTCTTTCAAACTCCCTCTGCACGCGATAGGATAGCGCTACACCAACCGGAGCAACGTGAAGCGGAGCTCGCTGACTGATTAAACATTCGCCGTATCCGGTCGGCTAAACTCCGAACACATCTTCCCTTCTTAAGAATGACTTCAGTGCCGTTCTTTGTTCTTTTCTCAGAGAAAAGCTTAACTCCAAGTCTTCCGGAGGCGCGGGCAGAGCTGATTTGAAAGACCGCCGCCGTTCGCCAGTTTCTGTGTTGACTAGAAGCACGCAAACACAACTCGGCCGTCGTCATTATGGCCCCACCCACCGACTCTATACACAATGTGATTGGCCCGTCCAGATTCTGAGGAATACAGCTCAGATAGGAATTGAGAGTTGCTAGACCACACTTGCGGGCAAATTAAATTTGCTGCCGCTAGGGTGCGTCTAGATTCCTAGGCTACTCTAGATATTGACCTCAGTCATAATATATATAACACTGGTTGCAAGCATTCAGAGACAAATATTACATGTCACATTGAAAGACATTCATGGAAATGTTTTTTGGCCATAAAGTGCATCAGCATGTCAGAGCATCCATATCCTTCCTTCATAACTTCTTAAATGTATATTTACATGTTTGGCCGTTACTGAACCCCCTGGAGTTGTATACTGTACACACACACACACACACACACACACACACACACACACACACACACACACACACACACACACACACACACATGTTGGTCTATGTGGTTTACAGGGACTCTCCATTGGTGTAATGGTTTTTATACTGTACAAACCGTATTTTCTATCCCCTTACACTGCCCCTAAACCTACCCATCACACACACACACACACACACACACACACACACACACACACACACACACACACACACACACACACACACACACACACACACACACACACACACAGCCCCTGCCCCTAAACCTACGCATCACAGGAAACATTCTGCATTTTTACTTTCTCAATAAAACATCATTTAGTATGTTTTTAAGGCCATTTGAATTATGAGGACATTTGATGTGTCCTCATAAACCACATTTATAGAGTAATAGCAGTGTAATACCCATGTAGTTATACAAATTTGTGTCCTCATAAACCACATAAACAGGCTCACACACACACACACACACACACACACACACACACACACACACACACACACACACACCTACACACACACACACACACACACACACACACACACACACACACACACACACACACACACACACACACACACACACACACACACACACATCAGTTCTCTATAACTAACAGCTGATGGCGCTATAGTGTCAGACTGGGCATAATTCACTCCAAAAATGAAACATCTGCCATTATTTACTAACCTCATGTGGCTCCAAACTATTGACTTTCTTTCTGTTGTAAAGTAAAACGTTTTGTGTCTTAGTGGGTTGTTTTCCCCTCATTTTTATTCATACAATTAAAGTTAATGGAGCCCAATGTTATTTTTAACCTACTTTTTTATTATATAGTTTAAAAAATATCTTCTTTGTGCTATGCTATCACTTGGACACTCTATAAATGACTCTTAAGGTGCAGCGTGTAGTTTTTATGAGGATCTATTGACAGAAATGCAATATAATATACAGTATATAACTGTTTTCAGTGGTGTATAAAGACCTTACATAATGAACCGTTATGTTTTTATTACCTTAGGATGAGCCATTTTGTTCTACACACACCGCAGGTCTCCTTACAGTGAAGCCGCCATTTTCTACAGTAGCCCTAAACGGACAAACTGCCCAACAGAGCACTAGTTACTCTCTGCTGTAAAATTCACACACTGCACCTTTAATTAGCTTCAGCTCAGTGTTGGGGAGTAACTATACAAATAAATGTAACTGTAATGTGTTAGCATTACTGAGAAAAATGTGTAATTAAATGATACTTATGAAAATGATATCCGTTACAAAGGGGGTTACATCTGAATATTTTATGTAAAAAGCTAGGATGTGTTAATATTAATTTGTTACTTTGCGTGTTTTTGATGTGCACGATACCTCCTGTCACTAAAAGGTGGGGTGAGTGCTTTCTAGTAACCGTTGTTGAAAACAAACACGCCCCTACCTCCAAAAGGGTCTCTGCCCTATATTGATAGCTCCGCCCACACATACGTAACGACTAAGGCAGAATCTCCTCGTAACTAATCCAGGTCGAATATTCAATTAAAAAGTCACCCCTTCCATCACAAAAACACAAACCGTTCTCATGATCAACTCGATATATTAGGAGTGTAGTATCTTACCTGTCGGACACATTTTGTGAGCTGATCTTGAAGCACACAGGGAGGAGATGTAGATGCTCATACGGTGTGGAAATGAACGGGTCTTTATCATCGCTGAAGTCAGCCACAATACGATCGCAAATGGACAAACAAGAGAACATGACACACGAGCATAGTGAAGCAAAAGCCAGCATATATTAGGCTAGTTCTCCGCTAATGTCCGTCATGTGTGACTCGTGTGTTTTGAGTAATGACGTGCACAGAGCAAGAGCGAGCGCTCACCATCATTAGTAGACACGCCCCTTACCTGCTGATTGGCTACAAGTTTGTTATTCCACTCGGCCCAAACGTTTTTGAAATAACACTTACCCCACCTTTAAAGGCTGTTTAGTAAAGAGATGCTATTGACTGGCTCTCTTGTTTGAATTTGTAGCACACCACCTCAGACAATTAGAAAAGGATGTAAATATTTCAGTGCAAATGCACTTTTAAAATAGATATATTATTTATTACTAAAATATATTATTTTGTCTAGTTTTGACTTGCAAAGTCAAAGTCATTTAAGATTATTATATTAGGTAGATTATTATGAGAGAGAGAGAGAGAGAGAGAGAGAGAGAGAGAGAGAGAGAGAGAGAGAGAGAGAGAGAGAGAGAGAGAGAGAGATCAATTAAACGAGTGTATTACCTGCATCTGATATTCATTCTTCAGGTCGATGTCCACAATATTATATCTATTATAAAAAAATCTGTTTGAATGTCTTGTCCACTGAAAGCGAAATCTTCTCCTTTTGAAAGATTTCCCAAGATAACTTCCTTGTTTACAGCCCGTCGTCACTCATAAAGTCAGTCTTTGCTGCCATCTGATGGTGTAATAATGCGACTGTCACTGAAGTCCAAATCACTAACAGACCTTTCCTCAAGTCCAAATACGGCATATTATTTATATGAAATAATATTTATTGAACAACGATATTTAAACGAACAACAGTAGCCATTATAAAAGACAATAGGAAATAAACACAAGCAAACAATTCAGTCAAACGTACAAAAACAGCTAAAAGTTCAATATGCCCTAAATATAAAGTTATCAAAGGTAATTTTCATTTTAAATACTTGTAATCTGTAACCTATTACATTTCCTGAGCTGAGGTTGCCCTGCTGGATGAAGGCTGAGGTCACTTTAGTGTGCATTATAAGTGGAAACTGTTTCATAGAAACCAAAAACTCTGAGGTCAAATGAAACTTGCTTAATCCTTTTTTTGTTTCCCGGAAAAAGCGCAGATGTTACATTTCAAGGCTTGATATAGTCATAAAAACCTGACACAAAAATTAACTTAAAATGTAAATAGGATCAGTTTTCATTACTGAGCATTTTGCGACTCTCTTCTTGCTGAGAACAAACCAACAACTTCCTGCTTTACTAGACACGAACACAACTTTATGCCACAGGGCCACTGTGGTGAATCGCTACACTTATTCCAGCAGAGAAATTTGTGCCAATGAATTTATAGAGAAAACACATTTCCAGAAGCTGATATTTTATATTCAGGTCAGTAAATTTAAAGGGGGGGTGAAATGCTGTTTCATGCGTACTGATCTTTTTACACTGTTAAAGACTTGGAATCCCATACTAAACATAGACAAAGGTTCAAAAGTTAAGGTGGACATTTGATGGGAGTATTTCTTTGTCAAAAATACTACTTCCGGTTAGTCATAAGTTTCGGCAAGTTTTTTTCGATCATGGGTCCACTTGGCGTTAATCGGTCGGAATTTCCTTGTATGGGCCGTACGGACAATTCTACCGGAAGCGCGTGAGAGAAAGAGAGAGAGAGAGAGAGAGAGAGAGAGAGAGAGAGAGAGAGAGAGAGAGAGAGAGAGAGAGAGAGAGAGAGAGAGAGAGAGAAAGTAACAGGCTACGCCCATCAAAGCGCTGGCTTGTAGGCTGCGCTGCACAGGTGATGTGACTTCAAGAAATTAACAATGTCACCAAAAAAGTGCGTTTTTGGTTGCCAGACCAAGACAGTCTTGCACAGATTCCCCAAAAACCCCGCGTTAAGGCAACAGTGGATGGAATTTGCTTTTCCGGATCAGCAACTGAGTTGCGCGAATGTTTATATCTGTTCGCTGCATTTCGGTGCCGACTGTTTCATAAACAAGGCCCAGCTCGACGCCGGCTTTTCCAATCGCCTAATGCTGAAGGATGGAGCAGTCCCAACGATAAAGGTCCCAACGTTAGAACCGCAGGCGGTGAGTGAGACTGCTTCAAATGTCTGTGTCTTTGCCTATGCTCATCGAGTAGCCCAAACATGATCACGTATAGTTAATTGATCAATGGAGCATGCGATGTGTAGTGCGTGTACATTTGTTTAGCTGGCCACTATATGTGTAACTTTATGTTTGTGTATTGTAAAAGCACTCCAAACAACAATACACAAAGAGGGGGGAAATATGTTGAACTAAATAAGCGCGCTTCTTCATTCAAATGCGCTACTATTCCGTGTCTTTCTATGTAAACACTAACTTAACCTGCCATGCAAAACCAGTCCGCTTACTACAATTGTCTACACAAACCACGCGTAAACACACACACACACACGTGCACAACTGCACTTCCCACATGTACACCTTCAAAGACAAAAATACGACGATATAATTCAAGTATAAATATGTAAATAACACAAGCCGCTAAGCATATTATATAGTTAGTGTATAACTTGTACCACATAGAGACGTCCTGCTCTAGTCGTTTTTGCTGCTGCTCCTGTTCAACTGCAGCCTCTGGGTCTGATTCCGGATCATAGATGTATGGCTGTATCTGATTAAAAGCCATATTTTTATTTTGAATAAAGTTTTTCCCGCTGTTAGGGATGACACAGCTTTACGACGCACTCGACTCAACACAATAGCAGCGCGCTGCTGCACACGTCATTATTTAGCTCCGCTCACACGATACGCCCCCACCCGCTCGGCTTTTTTCGGAAAGACTCGGAACAGCGCATCTTTCTTATATAATTATAAAAAAATAAAGACTTTTCGGAGATATGCAGGATGCAATGCTACTCTATAGGTACTCAAGATTGACATGAAACTGACTGAAACTGAGTGTTTCACCCCCCCTTTAAGCCTAATCATACATTTGATTTATTCAAAAATACAATACAAAGCAGTAATATTTATTACAACTTAACTGTTCTCTATTGTAATATACTTAAAAATGTGTTTTATTCCTGAGATCAAAGCTGAATTTTCAGCATCTTCAGTCTTCAGTCAAGTGAAGTCGAATCAAGTCAACTTTATTTATAGCGCTCTTACAAAGACGATTGTTTCAAAGCAGCTTCACAGTGTTAAACGGGAAAATATTGCAACACAAAAACTACCCAAACACTGGGTTGTTGCGTCTGACCCAGGATCAGGGTTACACATAAACTACTCAAACACAGGGTTGTTACGTCTGACCCAGGATCAGGGTTACACATAAACTACTCAAACACTGGGTTGTTGCGTCTGACCCAGGATCAGGGTTACACATAAACTACCCAAACACTGGGTTGTTACGTCTGACCCAGGATCAGGGTTACACATAAACTACTCAAACACTGGGTTGTTACGTCTGACCCAGGATCAGGGTTACACATAAACTACCCAAACACTGGGTTGTTACGTCTGACCCAGGATCAGGGTTACACAAAAACTACTCAAACACTGGGTTGTTACGTCTGACCCAAGATCAGGGTTACACAAAAACTACCCAAACACTGGGTTGTTACGTCTGACCCAAGATCAGGGTTACACAAAAACTACCCAAACACTGGGTTGTTACATCTGACCCAGGATCAGGGTTACACAAAAACTACCCAAACACTGGGTTGTTACATCTGACCCAGGATCAGGGTTACACAAAAACTACCCAACACTGGGTTGTTAAGTCTGACCCAGGATCAGGGTTACACAAAACTAACCAAACACTGGGTTGTTACGTCTGACCCAGGATCAGGGTTACACAAAAACTACCCAAACACTGGGTTGTTACGTCTGACCCAGGATCAGGGTTACACAAAAACTACCCAAACACTGGGTTGTTACATCTGACCCAGGATCAGGGTTACACAAAAACCACCCAAACACTGGGTTGTTAAGTCTGACCCAGGATCAGGGTTACACAAAAACTAACCAAACACTGGGTTGTTACGTCTGACCCAGGATCAGGGTTACACATAAACTACCCAAACACTGGGTTGTTACGTCTGACCCAGGATCAGGGTTACACATAAACTACCCAAACACTGGGTTGTTACGTCTGACCCAGGATCAGGGTTACACATAAACTACCCAAACACTGGGTTGTTACGTCTGACCCAGGATCAGGGTTACACAAAAACTACCCAAACACTGGGTTGTTACGTCTGACCCAGGATCAGGGTTACACAAAACTACCCAAACACTGGGTTGTTAAGTCTGACCCAGGATCAGGGTTACACAAAAACTACCCAAACACTGGGTTGTTACATCTGACCCAGGATCAGGGTTACACAAAAACTACCCAAACACTGGGTTGTTACGTCTGACCCAGGATCAGGGTTACACAAAACTACCCAAACACTGGGTTGTTAAGTCTGACCCAGGATCAGGGTTACACAAAAACTACCCAAACACTGGGTTGTTAAGTCTGACCCAGCATCAGGGTTACACAAAACTACCCAAACACTGGGTTGTTACATCTGACCCAGGATCAGGGTTACACAAAAACTACCCAAACACTGGGTTGTTAAGTCTGACCCAGGATCAGGGTTAGACAAAACTAACCAAATAATAATATAAATAATTTAAATGAAGACAATACCAATTTATTTTTCATAATTCTTGGATTTCCTTCAAACCATACAGGCCACTTCAAAGTACTGACCTCACAAAAACTCTTTTGTGTGTGTGTGTGTGTGTGTGTGTGTGTGTGTGTGTGTGTGTGTGTGTGTGTGTGTGTGTGTGTGTGGCTGCATGTGAGAGTGAAGACAACTTCCTATTTTAACCACTGTTATAAGTAAGTTCCTCTGAGTTTCTGTGCATTTAGTCTCATCATGTCTGATGGTGAGAAGGTGATCTACACTTCTCTGGAGGTGCTGATCGCTGTAGGTTGCTGCCTGGGGAACGGGCTGGTTATCTGGGCGGTTTGGTCGTGCCGTGCCCTGAGCCAGACCACGTTCTGCTTCATCGTGTCGCTGGCAGTGGCTGATTTTCTGGTGGGGATGGTAGCTGTGCCTTTCTCAGTGATAGTTGATGGACGGTTGAAGACGAGTTTCCACTGCTGCCTCTTCATCAGCTGTGTGGTCATCGTGTTGATCCAGGCCTCTGTTCACTCTCTGCTGGCCATCGCTGTGGACCGATACCTGCGCGTTTATAAGCCTCTCAGGTTAGTCATGTACTTTGTGCTTCATACTGTGAGCTAAATTGATCACGCTTTCTGATAAGGAGGAAATCAGCATTTCTCAGAGATGATGCGTGTATTTTATCATACCGAATACACTGCAAGCAAAATGATCTGCCAATGGGGTGAGAAAAATAATCTTATTTCTGATTGTGACAGATTATATAGTAAATGCATCTTGATTTAAGAATTTTTAGATATTTGGACTGGAAACAAAAAAAAATTACTAAGTAAGAAGAGCATTTTTTGCAGTTTAACATGCAACCTGAAATAAGAACTGACTTTCTGCTTTGCCTGATATTATCATTGCCATTGACCAAACGTTAAGCTGAGCAAAGATACTCCTAAATAAGGAATACTGGAGGTTGCATCTGAGTCATATTGCTCCCGATTGCTTCCAAAATTTGACATTAAAGGGTTAGTTCACCCAAAAATGACAATTTCATGTCGTTACTGGAAAAAATGCTTTTCTTACTTAGTATTTTTGTCTTGTTTCTAGTCCAAACATCTAAAAATTCTTAAAACAAAAAGTATTTACTAGACAAGCAAAAGTAATTGTCTTGTTTTGGGGGGAAATAACTCAAAATTAAGAGAGTTTTTGCTTAAACTAAGCAAAATAATATGCTAATGGGGTAAACTAAATACAGAAAACAAGATTATTGCTTACTGCATTGGCAGATTATTTTGCTTATTTTAAGCAAAAACTCCATGTTCAGCCTTTCATGGAAACGGTATTCTGGTGGCTGTGGCTCTTCCAGCAGGATAATGCTCCTGACACAAAGCACAAATGCTTCAGGAATGGTTTGAGGAGCTCAACAACCAGTTTGAGGCGTTGACTCGGCCTCCAAATTTCCCAGATCTCAATCCAATCGAGCATCTGTGGGATGAGCTCAACGGTCCATGAAGGCCCCACCTCGCAGCTTACAGGATTTAAAGGATCTGCTGCTAACATCTTGGTGCCAGATACCACAGCACACCTTCAGGAGTCTAGTGGAGTCCATGCCTCGACGGGTCATGTTATGCCTAATCGGTGCAAATATATAACGAAAATTATTCAACCCTCATTGCAAATCCGGTTTATTGACTGGATCAATAATGCTGTCTCTAAACCCCCTGAACAGAATCCCTCACAACAGCACAAATCTGCAAAACCAGTGTTGTCTCAAGCACACCTGATGCACCTGATAAGGAGCTTCATTAGTTTGAGCTAGAACACATAAAATATCTGAACCTGCGAGGTCTGTTGAGTGTGAAGTCACGTTTGACTGCATGTTAGAAATATGGCTAATTCAAAAGAATGGTCCACAAAGTAAAGAGAAGATATCATCGCTCTTCACATATAAGCAACAAGATACAAAAAGATAATGAAGGCGCTAAATGTGCAAATTCAGCATTAAAGGAACTGTGGTTTACACTACCTGGACAGGGCAGAAACAGGAAGCCATCAACAGCCGCACATTTCTGACAAATGCCGCAAATTTCTGAGAAATGCCCCCCCCCCCCCCCCCCCCCCCCGCAGCAAGACCTGGTGGCAAAGGCACTGAGGTTTTAAAGTAAGGCGAATATTAAATGCATGCCAGAACTTCAAGACTACACCACTACTGACCCAAAAGAAAAATCGCCTTCAACATGCTCAGTTATATAAATAATCCAGGAAGAAGAATGAAGCTGAAATTATACAGTTTAATTGGCTGTTTAAATTGCTTTAATCGGTGATGTTCGAGGGGTGCTTTGCATCCTCTGGCACTGGAAACCTGCAGGAAGGCAAAATGGATATATTGAAGTATCAGGAAATCCTAGGAGTAAGCAGCATGCCTTCAGTGAGGAAGCTGAAGTTTGGGCGTGATTGGAGCTTCAAACAGGGCTATAGATGCCTTTCCACTGTTGGGCCGGGCTGGGCTAATAACCTCAGACCTGTCGCACAGAGCCCAAAACCATACTGTTTCCACCATAGGGCAGTGGCGGCGCCAGGGGGGGGGCTAGGTGGTGCTGCAGCTCCCCCTATATTAGTCATAGCACCTGCCCAGCACCCCCAAGAAATGTCTGTAATTTTTTATATTCATATTTTAAAGTCATGTTTGAATATTCTCTCATGTTTTTAAAATAGGAATTAAATAATAATTTAAAATTATATATTAGTCTTAAATACATGAGGCCCAAACAGGTGATCATCTTTGGCCAATGGGCTCGGCGCCCGCGAACCTCTGAGCTTGTTTTTGATAGCGAGTTTTAGCAAAGTAAAATAACGTTACACCAAATTGGATCGTTTTTTGCTCCCTAAACGTCCACGTTCTGAGTCATATCCTGAAACGAGAAACGAGACTGTAAAGGTGCAGACACAACACTCGTCATCACAGAGCCTCAAGAACAAGAAAATTCCTGGGATGAACTTAAAGACAGAGAATCGGCGGCGGCGGTTTTCATTGAGGATGCTAACGTTACAGTCAGTCAGTGTTGCCAACTCTCACGAGATAAATAATCAACTGCAGCTTCAAAAACAAGCCCAACATTACTATATTATTATCAATATAATTTATGATCAACAATTTATCAATAAATGAGCCTGCTATTAAATTGAAACCTTTCAGAGTTTGAAAAGCAAAAACAGATGTGATATTACAAAATTATTCAAATTGCAATAAAGGCTGTGAACAGAAGAGGTTTGGAGATGGAAAAAGTGATGTGAAGGCTAATTATGGTAACCCATAGTCGGAGTTAGTGCACACATTAGCAGTGGTGAACATGCACACATTTTATTTTATTGTTTTATCATAGCCTGTAATAATAAATACATTGAGATTCTTCGGAATTAAAAAGTACATTATAAAAAAAATCTATTATTATCATTTTTTTTAAATCGGTAAATTAGGTGCCTCTCCTCCGTTTCCTCCGTCTCTGTACATGTCTTCTGGTTGTATTGTTTGTAAAACAAAAAATGTATTCGTCTATTTACGTCTACGAACTATCATTACGTGCATTTATAATGTCCCAGTCTATGGTCACATCACATGCTGCACGTTGAACGCGATTTTTCTTCAATGAGGAGCGAGGCGGGATGTATGAGGACGAATTGCAGTATCGTTGCATTGAATGGCCATTAGCTAGCTGTGAGAAGACCGTGTCAGCAATGTACTGGACAAAACAGCAACTATTAAGAAACAAAGTTGCTTGTCATATTTTCCTAACAAGCAAACACATTTTAAAAAATAAGCCCAAAAAAACGCAACCCACGACTCAAGATTTTTAACACGACTTGCCCAAAAAGAAGCCCAAAGTCCCGTAACACGCGGACTTGGCAACTATGGTTACGGTTTGAGCTGCAGGTGATATTAGCAACCAGAGAGCCCAGAATTATATAATATATAATATTAATTATATTTAATATTATATATATATAAGGCGGGTGTGTACGTATTAATTTAAACCAGGGTGGTCCAATGCGACTCCATAATGCCATAATGATGCCGCAAAATTCAAAGCACCTTCTCTTAAGTGTTAAGCATCCCCATAGCACCTGCAACAGAAAATCTCTGGAGCCGCCACTGCCATAGGGACAGAAGCTCCACAGCACTTCACTAAAACCCACTGTAACACACCCCTCTGGAACAACCTCACACACACACCCATCATTTCACCAACTAATGTAAGATCAGAAAACTAATCAGAAAGAAATTACAGGAAACTTGCGAGATAACAAAACTAACATGATAAAGCAGCCTTTGTTGGCATTTTTGTGGTTTACTCAATGATTTTAAACCGATCGTTGTTTTATCACTGTTTTGAATTCATTTGTGTCACGATTGCACATTAGTCACAGAAATAAAGTGGTATTTACTGTTATTTCACAAAAGAAAGAGGACACACTTATTCTGTTGTGTCTGTTTCTGTTTCTGTTTATTTGTAGTCACAGGAAAGTTTATAATCACATTTAGAAAGAAAAATACCACCGAAAATACGCATGAGGAGCTTTAGCGCTCTCTCCAGAGACAGTCGCAATACAGTCAGAGAAACAGAGGACAGAGTTGCTTTATTTTATGACATATGTGGAGCTAAGTAAGGGATAATGTCCACCCAGCCGGTTGTTATCGCAGAATAAACCCCTTCAGAGTGATCAGGACCCCGAGGCGAAACGGAGCGTCACTCTGAAGGGGTTTATTCTGCGATAACAACCGGCTGGGTGGACATTATCCCGCTTATTACACGGCTACTAGTCTCAAATAAATAATTATTAGACACAAAATATTGTCTCGAGAGTAAATATTTTATTAGCTCTTACGCAAAGCTTCCACGAAGAAAAACAGTTCCGTACTGCTTTAAGCCTTTATCTATTGCTGCTAAATGTTGAAAATGAATGCTGAAAGGGTTAGTTCACCCAAAAATGAAACCAAGCCTATGATTTACTCTCCCTCAAGTCATTATAGGTGTTTATGACATTCTTCTGTCAGACAAATACAATCAGAGTTATATTTAAAAAGTCCAGGCTAACGTTAATCCCAGCAGTAGTTGGAGCTGTTTTTGAAGTCCATAAAAAATGCAGCTGTCCGTCAAATAACGTGCTCCACACGACTCCGATGGGTTAATAGAGCCGTCTGATTCCAATCGATGCGTTTGTGTCAGAAAAATATCTATATTTAAAACGTTATAAAGGAAACCTGCCTTGAAGTCTTCCATTGTAACCCACGGCTGTTTAAGCCACAAGATGGCGCCAGCGTTAAGCACAGAAGTAGAACCGGTCAACATAACTCGTAGTACCCGGATGAGCGGGTGTTATCTGGAAATAACATACCACTGGAATGCGCGATTGACCAATCAGAATCAAGTATTTCACAGAGCCGTGTAATAAATATGGATATCAGATGGTCCGGTATAAAGAGACGAGACTAACAGATCAAATAAACACATGATTGTGATAGCCTATGATTTGTCCGGTTTCTTCAAGCGGTCGTATGTACCATGTTTACTATAGTAAAGCCTTTTGCACCACATATGAATATTTCTGCATCATACAGTGATTAGAATCCACATCAGATCACATACAGAAGTTATTCAAACACTCGCTGCTGTCTGAAAGTGAGTTGAGCTGAAAAGATGGTTAAAGTCTTTAATGCAGATGTTCTGGTGTATGAAATCATTCCGCGGCGCTGCCGTCTCCAGACTCTGCTAAACTCAGTGTCCGTATCCGCTCCTCAAGCCCGAGCTGGCCCACTTTGGATTAAGGTATTCGGTAGGCCAAAAACCCTGGCCGCTGGCCCCAACAAGGACCAATTAAGCCCCGGAAGTGACAGTGGAAACAGGATGCCATGACACACTAGCACGCCCACTTTTGGCCTGAAAAGCGGCTATTGATCCCAAGCATACCTCAAGTTCCCCAGAGTCTTGGTTACAGAAGAAGTCATCACAGTAACCTGACTCGAACCCTATAGAAAACCTCTGATGGGATTTGAAGAAAGCGGTCACAGCAATGCAGTTGCAATGGGGTTTGAATAATTTTGATTACAACTATATTCATTACAGAGCATCTATTTACACCAAGTGCAGATAGCAATCCTAGGCAAGCACTATTCACACTAGATCCGCCCAACAATGGCTGGTTGGGCCACACAAGATTAAAAAAGATGTGTGTTTTAGTGTCTTTAGTGGCGTAGACAGTAAATCGTAATGCTCAGGGAATTTGGTTTTGACGCGGGTTCGAATCCGCCTTTTGCCGAGCTCGCTCTTCTCCCTTTTCCCATCACATATCACATCGGAAAGGAAATGTTCTAAAAGTGGAAATAAAGTGCCTAACTGAATGTTTAATGATAGTAAACGTTTTTATTGGGTAGGGGTCGGTGTAGGAAGGGCTTTTATTGTCCCATTAAGGCATCTATTTAATAATTGTATTAAATATAATCGTCTACACTATTATTATTACATCCTGTTAATGTACAACAACACTGAGGTGCAAATATAATGTATCTGCCAGAATAAAGTATAGATAGCATCTAATTACTATTGATATATTGCAAAAGAACTGCTACTTTTACAAACCCGATTCCAAAAAAAGTTGGGAATGTCTGGGGACTGAGGAGACAAGTTGCTCAAGTTTAGGAATAGGAATATTGTCCCATTCTTGTCTAATATAGGCTTCTAGATGCTCTAGATGCTGTCTTAGGTCTTCTTTGTCACATCCTCCTCTTTATGATGCATCAAATGTTTTCTAATTGCGAAAGATCTGGACTGCAGGCTGGCCATTTCAGTGCCGGATCCTTCTTCTCCGCAGCCATGATGTTGTAATTGATGCAGGATGTGGTCTGGCATTGTCATGTTGGAAAATGCAAGGTCTGCCCTTAAAGAGATGCCGCCTGGATGGAGCAGATGTTGTTCTAGAACTTGTATATACCTTTCAGCATTGATGGTGCCTTTCCAGATGTGTAAGCTGCCCATGTCACACACACTCATTCAACCCCATATCATCAGAGATGCAGGCTTCTGAACATGAGAAACTCCTTTCTGATATTGCTCCACTATTGTTCGCCGCAGCATTCAATCAATCAATCAATCAACTTTATTTATATAGCGCTTTTACAATCACGATTGTGTCAAAGCAGCTTCACAGTGTCAAACAGGGTAATATTGCGACAAAATTAGATTTGGCTGTACAGCCGTACTGGAGAAAACAGTGATGTTATCAGCTTATTTTAATTTATCATATAGCGACAATGTTGGCAGATCAGTATTATAGTTTATAGAATTAAATAAGACCTAATTCATATATTTTATTTGTATAATAAGTTGAATAACTTTAATCATATTTTTAGTGTCCCCAACTGAGCAAGCCAAGCCAAAGGCGACAGTGGCAAGGAACCAAAACTCCATCGGGGCATGATGGAGAAAAATAAACCTTGGGAGAAACCAGACTCAGTCGGGGTGCCAGTTCTCCTCTGGCCTATTAACACACCGTGTAAGATTATTATTCTGGCAAATTTACAGGTCGGAAATCATATTAGATCGGATTATTCAAAATTTTCAGGGTATCACGGAAGAGACAGATTTATTTAGGATGGGGCGTCAATTACACAAGAGTATGAATACATGAAAGATCGGAATTATTGCGCCGAAGACGGGTTTTGAGCATGTCGTGCCAGTGAGGCAAATTCGGAGGAGACACCATTTGACACGGCTCAGCAGACACTCCAGGATGCGTTGGTCATGTCCAGGCAGGTCCACCATCCGATCCGGACAGGGCCCAGATCCGGGATAAACCTCGGGATAAACAGAGAGACTAACATTAGCGTAGATGTCACTCTTTTTATGATGTAACGAGTACATCAGGTGTTATGGGAAGTGTTCCCGGTTCCGGCTGACCTAGTTAATGCAGCCTAACAATCAGTCAATTGATCTGAATAATGAAAGTTAAAAATGTTCTATGTGTATGCCATAGTAAAGAGATGTGTTTTTAGTCTAGATTTAAACTGACAGAGTGTGTCTGCTTCCCGAACAATGCTAGGAAGACTATTCCACAATTTAGGAGCTAAATAGGAAAATGATCGACCGCCTGCAGTTGATTTAGATATTCTAGGTATTATCAACTGGCCAGAGTTTTGAGACCGCAATCGACGTGATGGGGTATAATGCGTTAAGAGCTCGCTTAAGTACTGGAGCTAAACTATTTAGTGCTTTGTAAGTAATAAGCAAGATTTTAAAATGTATGCGATGTTTAATAGGGAGCCAGTGCAGTGTTGACAGAACTGGACTAATATGATCATACTTCCTGGTTCTAGTAAGAACTCGAGCTGCTGCATTTTGGACTAGCTGGAGTTTGTTTATTAAGCGAGCAGGGCAACCACCCAGTAGAGCATTACAATAATCTAGCCTTGAGCTCATGAACGCATGTACTAACTGTTCAGCATTTTGCATTGAAAGCATGTGCCGTAATTTAGATATATTTTTAAGATGATAGAATGCGGTTTTACAGATGCTAGAAACGTGGCTTTCAAATGAAAGATTGGTATCAAAGAGCACACCCAGGTTCCTCACTGACGACGAGGGCTTGACAGAGCAGTCATCAAGTGTTAGACAGTATTCTCGGTTACTACTTGTGGAGCTTTTCTGTCCAATAATTAAAAATTCAGTTTTATCTGAATTAAGTTGCAGAAAATTACTATTCATCCAATTTTTTATATCAGCTATGCATTCTGTTAATCTTGTGAATTGGTAGGTTTCGTCAGGGCGTGAGGAAATATAGAGCTGAGTATCGTCAGCATAACAATGAAAACTAACGCCATGCTTCCTAATGATATCTCCCAGTGGTAGCATATACAGGGTGAAAAGCAGCGGTCCTAACACTGAGCCTTGCGGTACCCCATACTGAACTTGTGATCGGTGTGACATCTCTTCATTTACTGCTACAAACTGATAACGGTCAGATAAGTACGATTTAAACCATGCCAAAGCAGTTCCACTAACGCCAACATAATTTTCGATTCTATTCAGAAGAATATTGTGATCGATAGTATCAAATGCAGCGCTAAGATCGAGTAACACTAATAGAGAGATACAACCACGATCAGATGATAAGAGTAAATCATTTGTAACTCTAATTAGAGCAGTCTCAGTGCTATGATACGGTCTAAATCCTGACTGGAAATCCTCACATATACCATTTCTTTCTAAAAAAGAACATAATTGTGAAGACACGGCCTTTTCTAGTATTTTTGATAGAAACGGTAGATTCGAGATTGGCCTGTAATTGACTAATTCTTTAGGATCAAGTTGTGTTTTTTTAATAAGTGGTTTAATTATAGCCAACTTAAAAGTTTTCGGTACATATCCTAATGTCAAAGATGAATTAATGATATTAAGCAGAGGATCTATGACCTCTGGAAGTATCTCTTTTAATAGCCTAGTCGGTATAGGGTCAAGCATACATGTTGTTGATTTTGATGATTTTACAAGTTTAGCCAGTTCTTCTCCTCCTATAGCAGTGAATGAGTGTAATTTTTCCTCAGTGACACTACAGCGCTCTGTCTGAAGTGATACTGTAATAGACGGCTGCATGGTTATAATTTTATTCCTAATATTATCAATCTTACTAGTAAAGAAGTTCATAAAGTCATTACTGCTGTGTTGTTTACAAACATCAGAAGCTGAAGCTTTATTTTTCGATAATTTAGCCACTGTATCGAATAAATACTTAGGGTTGTGTTTGTTTTCTTCTAAAAGAGATGAGAAATAAGCAGATCTAGCAGTTTTTATGGCCTTTCTGTATGCAATCATGCTCTCTTTCCACAAATTGCGAAAAACCTCTAGTTTTGTTTTCTTCCATCTGCGCTCCATTTTTCTGGCTGCTGTTTTAAGGGCCCGAGTGTGCTCGTTGTACCACGGCGTTGGATTATTTGCTTTAATCTTCTTTAAGCGCCGGGGAGCAACTATGTCTAAAGTGCTAGTAAGGAGAGAGTCAATAGTTTCGGTTGCAGCATCAAGTTCATCTTGGCTATCTGTAATGCTGAGGAGATGGAACTGATGAGGAAGATTATGTACAAAGCAATCTTTAGTCGCAGCGGTTATCGTCCTGCCATATTTGAAGCGAGGGGATGGCTTTGCAGCCTTAGGTAAATTAAGTATACATGATATTAGGTAATGATCTGAGATGTCATCGCTCTGCTGCAGAATTTGAACAGTATCAACATTTATTCCATGTGACATTATTAGATCTAAAGTATGATTAAGGCGATGAGTGGGTCCTGATACGTGTTGTCTAACTCCAATAGAGTTTAGAATGTCTCTAAATGCCAATCCCAATGCGTCTTTTTCATTGTCTACGTGGATATTAAAATCCCCAACAATTAGTACTTTATCTACAGCTAATACTAACTCCGATACAAAACCAGCACTTTCTTTGATAAAGTCTGTATTGTGCCCTGGTGGCCTGTATACAGTAGCCAACACAAATGTCAGAAGGGATTTATCATTTACACTACACAGCGTTACATAAAGCACCAAAACTTCAAAGGAATTATATTTGAAACTAGACTTCTGAGTAATACTGAAAATATTATTATAAATTACAGCCACACCTCCCCCTTTACCTTTCAGACGTGGCTCATGTTTGTAACAATAATCTCGGGGGGTGCACTCATTTAAAGTAATGTAATCATCAGGTTTTAACCAGGTTTCTGTCAAACACAGCACATCTAAGTTATGATCTATAATCATATCATTGACAACAAGCGTTTTTGGCGAAAGGGATCGAATATTCAGCAACCCAAGCTTTATCAATTGTTCATCCATATTATATCTGTTGTTTATTTGTTGGACATCAATTAAATTTTTACTGTTGAATGGTTTTGATGGTTTTTTGTATTTACTAATTCGGGGAACAGACACAGTCTCTATGTGATAATATCTAGGTGAAAGAGTCTCTATGTGCTGGGATTTAGCTGACTTTGGTGACGTGAGACAGCTAGCAGACGGTTGGTTTAGCCAGTTTGTCTGCTTCCTGACCTGGGCCCCAGTGAGTCAAGGTTTAGCTCTAAGACTATGTGCCAAATTACTAGAGAGAAGAGCAGCACCCGCCCAGGAGCATTGGGGGAATTGGTGATCCCCTGCCCATCTTGACTTCTGAGAGACACTGCCACTCTGAGAGGCTCTTTTTATACCCAATCATGTTGCCATTTGACCTAATAAGTTGCAAATTGGTCCTCCAGCTGTTCCTTATATGTACACCTTTAGGGGTACAACAGCTTGTCATTGGGGCAGTACCCTTAAAAAGGACATCTTTGTCCCTTTTTCCTCCTAAAAGGTTCATGTTAGTACCTTTGAGTACAAATGTGTACCTTAAGGTACTACTATGAACCTTTTTGTGGTAAAAATGGTACAAAGTTGTCCTTTTAAGGGTACTGCTGTAAGCTGTTGTACCCCTACATACTGTGAGTACATTTAACTTTTCCGGCTTCTTACTGCTACCTGTCCCAACTTTTTTGGAATGTGTATCTCTCATGAAATCCAAAATGAGCCAATATTTGGCATGACATTTAAAAATGTCTCACTTTCAACATTTGATATGCTATCTATATTCTATTCTGAATAAAATATAAGTTTATGTTTTTTGTAAATTATTGCATTCCTTTTTTATTCACATTTTCTATAGTGTCCCAACTTTTTTAGAATGGGGTTTGTATCTGGTTAAAACAGAATGTATCAGTTTCACTTAGTAAATAGCATCTATTACAATTTTCCCTCAAATAGCTGCTGCTTATACATAAATGCATCTATGCACAGTACTTTTGAAGATATATAAACGCAATTTCTCATTGAATTTCAGGTACAGAGGGTCGGTGAAAAAGCAGCATTTGTGGGCCGCGGTCACTGTATGTTGGCTCTCAGCTTCTATAATAGGCTTCATCCCCATGTTCGGATGGCACAACGAAGACACCACAACAAGAGAAAACTCCACTATTACATGCCATTTCATCACAGTTATAAGCATGTCATACATGGTCAACTTCAACTTCCTCGCTTGCATCCTGCCACCCACCCTCATCATGATGGCCCTGTACTTGTTCCTCTTTAATATGATATCTAAACAGCTGAGAAATGGAGTCGGGCGGCCTGTGGAGTCCAGGTCGTTTTACCGTAAGGAGCGGAGACTGGCCAATTCTCTGGCTCTGGTGCTGGTCCTGTTTGCCATTAGTTGTCTCCCGCTGCAAATAATTAACACGCTGGTGTATTACACGAGTGTAAAAGTGCCCACTGTCGCCTTTCACATCGGCATCCTCCTCTCTCACGCCAACTCCGCCGTTAACCCCATAGTGTACGCTTTTAAGGTCCCTAAGATTAAGATGGCATATAAAAGCATCTTGACAAAGCTGACAAGCACGGAGCAGAAGGAAGACCAGAGCAGTCAAAATCTGGCAAGCAGCAACTCGAACAGCACCGCCAGGTGTACCATGAAAATAAACCCACAGGTGGTTTTAGCCACCAATCAGGACGGTTAGCACGAGTCTGTTCATGCACAAAATTAGAGCTCAATTGTACAATTTTCCAGCAGTGGTTTTGTGTTGTTTCACTGTTGATTTTGATCTTTTTTTTCTGGTGAAAGAACAGCTTAAATGAAGAAGAAAGCCAGAATATTAAATGTCACAAATGTATATTTAATTTTTAGATAAGGTAAAAAATGGGAAAAAGCACTTCTTGTGTTTTTGCCTCAAATTTTCATGGCTGTAACTCAAGAAGTATTAATTACACTCACCTAAAGGATTATTAGGAACACCTGTTCAAATTCTCATTTATGAAATTATCTAATCAACCAATCACATGGCAGTTGCTTCAGCGCATTTAGGGGTGTGGTCCTGGTCAAGACAATCTCTTGAACTCCAAACTGAATGTCAGAATGGGAAAGAAAGGTGATTTGAGCAGTTTTGAGCGTGGCATGGTTGTTGGTGCCAGACGGGCCGGTCTGAGTATTTCACAATCTGCTCAGTTACTGGGATTTTCACACACAACCATTTCTAGGGTTTACAAAGAATGGTGTGAAAAGGGAAAAACATCCAGTATGTGGCAGTCCTGTGGGCGAAAATGCCTTGTTGATGCTCGAGGTCAGAGGAGAATGGGCCGACTGATTCAAGCTGATAGAAGAGCAACTTTGACTGAAATAACCACTCGTTACAACCGAGGTATGCAGCAAAGCATTTGTGAAGCCACAACACACACAACCTTGAGGCGGATGGGCTACACCAGCAGAAGACACCACCGGGCACCACTCATCTCCACTACAAATAGGAAAAAGAGGCGACAATTTGCACAAGCTCACCAAAATTGGACAGTTGAAGACTGGAAAAATGTTGCCTGGTCTGATGAGTCTCGATTTCTGTTGAGACATTCAGATGGTAGAGTCAGGCGTAAACAGAATGAGAACACAGGGTGTTGGTTAAAACACCAACACCCTGATGAAGGCCTATGGGCCGATACGCGTTGGTGTTTTAATGTTTTAGCCCTACCATTAAAGGCTTTTTTACTTTTTGCATCCTATTGAGTGCCTGGACTTGGATTTTTTCCAAATTTGTTTTCTAGTATTAGTATGGTGTTCCTAATAATCCTTTAGTTAAGTGTATATCATAATATTCTTTTAGATTCTGTCTCTCAACAAACTTTCCTTTTGGTATCTTGATTTTAAAGTCCCTTGATGGTTCAATCCCAGAGATATGGAGATCATAATGTGGCTCCATGAGTAAATTGGTCAATTGTACACATTTTCAGTGGGCAAAGTGGGCAAATAATGTTAAAAAATGGAAATGCATCTAGTTTTTAATCAACACATTTGCATGTCTGCTAAAAAGGTTGCATGGCTGTTAACGCAAAAAGTATCAAAGATATCTTAATAAAGCTTTCTAGATTATAAATATTAATAAATATTTCTTCATAGATATGGGTATCGCACTGTTCAAATTGGTGGGTTCAAAAACCAAATGTGGGTAACTTTTCAAACTTTTCCCATTTATTTAACAGTGGAATTTGCATTAAAAACTACATTACCCATGATGCAGTTCAGAAACTCCACCAATCAGAGAGTCGCGGCAAGCAAATTACAAAATCTGGTAATATTTGTGTGTATATACAGTGTATATATATATATTTGCAATAAACTTACTGGCAACTTTAAATGGGTAGTTTTATTTTTCTCCTTCATTTTTAATTGAAGGCTTTAATATTTTAACAACGCTTTAATTGTCTTATTTTTAAATGCTTTTTTGCTTCAACTAAATGTTTGTAATGTTGTGATTCGCCTAGTTGCTGGTTGGTTTAGTTCAGGGCTTATAAAACTTTAATAAAGATTATTTTCTGTTGTGAAATTCTTATGGAACCAAAGCCATTGAAAAAGTGGTTGGGCACAAATGCACTCTGTAATACTAATGTCTTTATATTTTGTACTAAACAAGTGTGTTGGAAGGGCTGCTGCTGCATAGTTTGTGCTGTTTACATTTACATTTATCCATTTAGCAGACGCTTCTATCCAAAGCAACTTACAACTCAGGAGTACAGGAAGCGATCCGTCAAGAAGAGGCAAAGAAACGCAAAAAGTGCCTCAAATACCAAGATTTGTACACTACTCAGAGTAGCAAAAACCAGAAAAGGGAAGAAGAAAAAATAAATAGAGGAGGAAGAGGTTTTTTTTTTAAATGTAAGATTAAGTGCTCATGGAAGAGATGAGTTTTTACCTGTCTTTTGAATGAAGCGAGTGATTCTGTTGTGCGTATGGAGGAGGGAAGATCGTTCCACCAACCAGGAACAATGAAAGAAAAAGTCCTGGAGAGGGATTTCATGGCTCTCTGTGATAGTACCACAAGCCTCCTCTCATTAGCGGAGCGAAGGCTTCTGGTGGGGGTGTAGACTCGTAGGAGTGAGTTGAAGTATGCGGGTGCTGAGCTTGTGGAAGATCCATAAGCAAGAGTCAGGGCTTTGAATTTGATCCGGGCAGCGAGTGGTAGCCGATGCAGAGAGATGAATAGAGGTGTGACATGAGCCCTTTTGGGCTCATTGAATACAAGACGTGCCGCAGCATTCTGGATCATTTGCAGCAGTTTGATTGCACAGGATAATTTTTAATAATTATTTGAATTTATACCTGTTATTACGCTGTGCCCACATTGGACCAGCGGTTTGGATGGAAACTAATGGTAACGATAAATAAATATCGTGAAATAAATGTTTGATTTGATCATTGAAATCCATCCAATATCTGCAGCTCTGATCTCTAGATATTGACCTCGGTCATAAAAAACAAAAAACAACAACAAAAAAAAACACTGGTTGTAAGAATTCAGAGACAAATAATACATGTTCCTGTGAAAGAGGAAGAGAAACTGACATTTTAAGCATGCAAAGGTTTTTTTTCATAAAGTGCAACCGCATGTCAGAGCATCCATATCCTTCCTTCATAATATTTAAAGACTCAACCACACAACAATGCAAATCCTGTCATCATTTACTCACCCTCATGTCGTTCAAAACCCATATGGCTTTATTCTTCTGTGAAAGAGGACATTTAGGGGAGCGTCCATGCAGAATGTTCCTTTTCATAATAGCGTCTGAGCTCTGAAATTGACAAAAACATTAAGAAATAAAAATCCTTACAATTACAATAGGGTTTCAGCCCTATGGGCTTGAACCCCTAAAAATCTCACCAATGCATTTTAAGTATCTAGGATATCTTGCTTGTGATTAAACCTTTCATGCATAGAGGTCACTGCACTGGAAAACTATTCAAAAAACAGCTCTTGCATGGGTTTTCATGGCATAGTTGCACATTAACCCCTACAGTGGACTCTAGTGCATCATCCATACATTGCCACCAAGTGCCAAGCCTTTGTATAGGGAATTTGTCTATGGAAAGCCAAGATGATGCCAAGTTGCTGTGGAATATTTATCCATTCCTTCTATCCAGGTAAAAAAAAAAAACATCTAATAGTCATATCATGAGGAGGAAATTCTGATTAATCATCCGTCCACTAAAATGGGCATCATGCATCACAGCTATAATTCATAATGTTTTTTTTTGTTTTTTTTTGCTGTAAATATATGTTATTAGATTGCAATTGGCAGTAAATTCTGATTACATAATGCACATTACTTCTAATGCGGTACTTTACTTGTTACATTAGAAAAGTAATCTGATTACGTTTTGCATGCCACTTGTAATGCATTACTTTACTCGTTACATTAGAAAAGTAATCTGATTACGTTTTGCATGCCACTTGTAATGCATTACTTTACTCGTTACATTAGAAAAGTAATCTGATTACGTTTTGCATGCCACTTGTAATGCATTACTTTACTCGTTACATCAGATAAGTTATTTGATTACATTTTGCATGTTACATGCAATGCGTTACTTTACTCATTACAGCAGAAAAATAATCTGATGATGTTTTGCACATTACTTGTAATGCGTTACTTAACTTGTTAAATTAGAAAAGTAATCTGATTACATAATGCATGTTGCTTGTAATAAGTTACTTTACTCGTTACACGATAAAAGTATTTTATTATGTTATGCAAATTACCTGTACCTTTTTTGTTACATCAAAAAATAATCTGATTACGTAATCCCCAACACTGCTCATTTCAGATGAGATTTGAAATTTGAGTCTGAGGTTTTCTCAGAGGAGAGCTAAGGCCCCGTCCACACGAAGCCAGCGCTTTCCCAATCCAATCTTTTTTCCCCTTGTTTCAAGAAATATCTGCGTCCACACGAGATTACAGAAACTGACTAAAAACGATGTAGTTTGCATGCCAGGCCAGTGTGTGGCGCTGTAATTCTGCCACAGAAATACACTAATAACGGAGAAGAAGAGTTGTGGCTAGCAGGGGTATAGCAGTGGTCGGAGGTGAGGCAAAATCTCACAATAAAATAACAATAAATACATTTGCTACTTAACAGATGTGTTTTATTAACGCCTACCCGACCCTAAACATACCCTTACAGTAATGCAGATACGGTAATAAAATGAGACGATATTGATGTGCGCATGCCCAGTGCCCGTAGTTGTATCCCTTAACTCTTCACCGTGCTGGACGTAGTGTGAGGACATCACCGCTTCAGAAAATATACGGATTCGCTGTACACACGAAAACAGAAGATGATCGTTTTCAGATTTACCCACTCTGGGACCCGGTTTCAAAAAATATCGGATTCATGCTTCTAAAACGCCGGATCCGTGTGGACGAAACGCTGATACGGTACAAAATGTATACGTATACAGCTAAACGCGTCTCGTTGTGGACGGGGCCTCAATTGTTCATTTTAATTTTGTCCAGAATTATCAGCTAATAAGGGTAAATGAACGCACACTAGTAGACTGGAGGGAGCTTAAGCGTATAGTCTGAGTTGGGTTTCCACAGAATTGTACCTCCACCATATATTTGATGGAATCACGTCCTCATGTTTTGATATCAAAGACATGTAAAGTTCAACTTGTGGTCGAACAGAAACAAAACACTCAAGTGGACATCAGAAAATCTCTTCAAAGCTTGTTTACCAATAAAAGACCAATAAAACCACAGGAAAGAAAATCCTGACTGTGGTTAATTCATGCATGAAAGGGTTAATTATATTTTGCACAGAAAATGACTACATATTTTACATATTAGATTAGTGAGAGAATCATCCCAGTGCAGGATCTTACATATAATTCTTTCACGTCTTTTAAAACACTTAAAAAAATGCCTTAGCTTTCTGTTTACCTCCAGGTTTAAATGAGATTGTCATCGTGTTCTCAGACGCTTGGACTCTGTCAGGCGCTTCCCTGTAGTCTCTGTAATTGATTAACTGGCATTGGGCCATGTGGAAGTGAACAATGCTGATCCTGAGGGAACGTTTGGAGCGTATCTCTGGGAGGAGTAGGCTACAGGATAAAAAATAATAAATAAAAAATGTCGCAGGCCATTTTGTTCTTGTTGTACAGCGTAAGATCAGCCTCTGTCCAAGCAAGGTGAGCAGAATAAGCAGGATTTATGATGTTCATCTTCTACATTATTACTTTCTCTAACATCGCTCGAGTTCATTCTGCTGATTGAAGTTGAAAAATGCACAATATAACATTTTGGCACTGCATTGAAAAGCATTATCCAAATCATTTCTCATCAGTGGCTTGAAAACCACACATCTAAACGCTGTATTTCATTCAATGCAAATGGCAACAGCTGTGCGTGAGAGACGCTGCTCGATATGTTGTGCCCATGTGTTTAAACAATCTGATGTAATATACAAAAATATTACCTTTTTATATATATATATATATATATATATATATATATATATATATATATATATATATATATATATATATATATATATATATATATATATATGAGAAAAAAAACGTATATGTGTTAAATCTAACTACATTTTTGCAGAAAATGTGAGTGGTGTTTGCCCACAAAATTTTTGCCATGATGGTAATCTTTGCCATGGAATTCTGGGTAGTTGCTAGGGTGTTCTGAGTGGTTGCTAGGGTGTTCTGGGTAGTTGCTAGGGTGTTCTGAGTGGTTGCTAGGGTGTTCTGGGTAGTTGCTAGGGTGTTCTGAGTTGTTGCTAATGTGTTGCTTTGTAGTTTCTAGGGTGTTGCTATGTGGTTGTTAGCATTATCTAGGTGGTCATTATCTCCCAGTCAAAATACTAGAGTTGTGAAAGGTTGCTGTGGAATTCTGGGTAGTTGTTAGGTGTTGTGGGTGGTTGCTAGGGTGTTACTTTGTGTTTGCTTGCTTGCTTAAATATTGCCACCATCAGTCTTGGGTAGTTGCTAAGGTGTTGCTATGTAATTGCTATAGTTCAGCCTTTAACACCATAGTTCCCATTAAGCTAACTAACAAACTCCTGGATCTCGGACTGAACTCTTCTCTCTGTCACTGGATTGAAGATTTCCTCACTGGCAGACCTCAGGTGGTGAGAGTAGGACAGTTCACCTCCACCTCCATCACCGTGAGTGTGGGAGCTCCACAGGGCTGTGTCCTCAGTCCCCTGCTCTACTCTCTCTACACGCATGACTGTTTGTCCACACACAGCTCCACCTCTGTCATCAAGTTTGCGGATGATACTGTTGTCCTGGGCCTCATTTCCAACAACAATGAGACCGCATACTTGGATGAGGTGGAGCAACTGACATCATGGTGCCAAGACAACTGTCTCCTTCTGAATGTGAACAAGACCAAAGAACTGATTGTGGACTTCAGGAAGAGACAGCAGCGGTCATATTCCCCTCTCATGATCAGCGGGACACCAGTAGAGAGAGTGAGCAGCTTCAAATACCTGGGTGTCAACATCTCCGAGGACCTGACCTGGACTGCACATATCCAGTCTCAGGTGAAAAAGGCCAGGCAAAGACTGTACCACCTGCGCCAGCTGAGGAAATTCCGGGTCTCACCAGCTATCCTGAAAACTTGCTATTCAGGGGCGATAGAAAGTTTACTAACTCAGTGCATCACAGCGTGGTATGGTAACAGCACCAGTCACGACTGCAAAGCCCTGCAAAGAGTGGTGCGCTTGTCCGAGCGCATCTCAGGGTCAGCTCTCCCGTCTCTGCAGGACATCTACATCAAACGATGCAGAGGCAGAGCTACAAAAATCATCATGGACATTAATCACCCGGCCAACCCCCACTTCACCCGGCTGCCTTCTGGTAAGCGCTTCCGTAGCCTGATGGCCAAAACTGAGAGACTCAGGAGGAGTTTCTTCCCACAGGCCATCAGACTCCTGAACGCTGTCACTTAACTACATGTGACTTCACCTCACTCAGTATTAACAAACTCACATACTGATGTTGCACTGCACTTTATTCTTGTGTTCATGTCACTACTCATTATAATGCTGTTTGCACATTACACTCCTGCACTTCTGTTATCCACAGATTTATTTTTATAGTCTCCAGTTTACTTTATCTCACTTATTTTATTCCACATCTCTTATTTCTTTTACTTGATTTATTCATAATTCTACATGTGTATATATATATAGCACCTTATCCTATTCCTATTTTATCCTATCCCTATTTTATAATTTATTGTGCTTTTTTTGTTAATTGTTATTTGCTGTCCATGGAGCGGACCTGTTTACATTTCACTGCCGGTTGTATTCTGTATAACTGTGTATGTGACAAATAAAACTCTTGAACTTGAACTTGAACTTGAACTTGTTAAGGTTATCTAGATGGTTGCTAAGGGCTTGCTCTAATCTCACAGTCACAATGCTACAGTTGTGAATGGATACTGGGGAATTCTGGGTGGTTGTTAGGGTGTTGCTGTGTGGTTGCTAGGGTTTTCTGGGTGGTTGCTAGGGTGTTACTATGTGGTTGCTTGCTTGCTTGCTCAAATATTGCCACTATGATGCTATTGTTGTTAATAGTTGCTAGGGAATCTTGGGTAGTTGCCAAGGTGTTGCTATGTAGTTTCTAGGGTGTTGCTATGTGGTTGTTAGGTTATCTAGTTGGTTGCTAAGGGCCTGCTCTAATCTCACAGTCACATTGCTACAGTGGTTGCTGGGGAATTGTGGGTTGATTATAGGGTGTTGCTGTGCGATTGCAATGGTGTTCTGGGTAGTTTCTAGGGTGTTGCTATGTGGTTGTTAGTGTTATCTAGCTGGTTGCTAAGGTCCTGCTCTGATCTCAATGCCACAATGCTAGAGCTGTGAATGATTGCTGGGACGCTCAGGTTAGCTGCTAGGGTGTTACTATGTTACTTGCTCAAATCTCGCGACCATGACCCTAGAGATGTAAATGGTTGCTCTGGAATTCTGGGTAGTTGCTAGGGTGTTTTGTGTGGTTGCTTATTGGAGAGCTGAAGTCTCTGATATATTTTAGTGTGTCTGTGTCTGGGCCTCTCCTTCAGTGTAAGCTCATGCCATGGCCTTTACACGAGAATAGTCTGTATTTAATTGCAGACATTATTAGAGCACTTATCCATCATGGCGTAAACAGGTTCATTATTGCTCTATGCATCATGCCGGTCGTGCGAGGCACATTTATCACTTACCGCTCAAATCAATAGTCTTTTGGGGCAGTCCGAAGCCCCTGTGCTTAATACGCTGATCTCTCCTCAATTAGATGATAGCATTCGTCAACTCAGGGCTTTATGGTTCTCGTCACTCGAATCTGGAAAGAAGATTATGCTTGATGCATGATGCTTTCAGCTTGCATTTGCTGTATTATTTACCTACCATAAATTGTCCATCACTTGCAAACAAAGGTGAAGTCTAGAATCAGCCTCATATTAGGGTCGACTGCTTTGAAAAGCTCATTTAAACAGCCTAACGGCGTGTCCTACACTCACTGCTCACTTTATTTCAGCAATTAATCTTGATTTAACATCATAATGTCAGGTTTCTGGTTCAAATGTAATTGCTTCATGTTATATTGACTTAAAACCGTTACTCTTTGACATAATGTTTTTATTTTCAGGTAACATGTTTCAATCAAGTAACCCAATCAAACAGGACTTTCGCTTCCCATCATGCTTTGCAAAGGGGCTGAATTCGGAGAGTAAATGTTTAAATAAAGTGCTATTTTATGCATTTTTGACCATATGAGATAATGGAGAGACTTTTTAATATTTAATGTTCTGTTATGTTGGTATTTAAAAGTGTGTGTTATGTTAGTGTTTTTGAGGTTACCATTGTGGTGAAGTGTAGAGCGTGTGCTTGAGGATCTGCTTATAATAATTAAAGCTGTTTTAATAATAAAAAAACAACTACTTTGGGAATATCATGGATGTAACGAAACCATCTTCTGGCTAGCCAATAAGATTTTGCTTGTTAGATAGTAAATTTGCAATTAAACTAGATTACTTGTTATGGTATTTATTTGATATTCATTTTAGATTGCGTTCACACTTGTCATGTTTGGTTCGATTAAAACGAACCCTGGTGTGATTGCTCGTTTAGTGCGGTTCATTTGAACACATGTGAGCGCTGCCATCCGAACCCTGGAGCGCACCAAACAAGCGGACCGAGAGCGCTAAACAGATGGTTCTCATGTAAACGGACCAAAAACAGGACGTGATGTCACAAGATGCGACGCATAGTCAGCTGATTTGACGACGCGGAAAGATCGGTGTATCCAAAATGAATAATGTAGCCTACGTTAGAGGGCAAACGTAGAGCAACGAGGAGGTGCCTCATCAATATTGGGTCCGACGAGCGTGTTTCGAAAATGCTAGAAAAAACACACACAAAGCAAACCTGGTTCTTCTCATCAAAGGACCTGTTGCCCATTAGTCGGTACAGACAATAGAACTGCACCGTCTCTTTTCTGCACAACGGAGGAAATCCGCACACAGCATTGTTCTGAATATTCATTAAGCAGCTCCTACGTCATACAAGCCGACCAATCAGGTTGTGAGCGTCTCCCTGAGCCTTTGGTTCAGTAACTTTAGGTTCGCTGTAAAAAATGCCAGTGTGAACGCTAAGCGGACCAGGACTAGATGCTTTGTTTTTGTATTTTGGTCCGGACCAAACGAACCAAACTAACCGAACTACAAGTGTGAATAATAATCAATCTTAATAGTTTTGGACAAAATTAAGAATGTTAACCTGATTCAACTAAATGGCATTGAATTAACCTGACGTATAAAAAACTTAGGTTTACTAAAATAAACCATGTTAATTAAATTCAACATAAACGAGTTACGTGGAACCTGTTGACATAAAAAAATTAATTAATCCAACGTATAATTTTTGTTGGTTTAACCAGACGCGATCCGAGACGCGCAGCAAGATTTTCTGCAGCAAACCAGACTTGACCCGAGATCAATCAATCAAAAGTCACAGCCAATCAGAAGAGCGTGTGGGCGGGCTCTCTGTAAGAATCTGAATCGCCATCGCGGTTGGTTAGTACAACAACAACAACAACAACAACAACAACTCATTAACATAGAAAAGATCATTTTTCTCACATGTCTGTTTGGTTAGGTCACAATGAAGGCTTAGGGCTGTTTCAGTATTTTCATTATTTTTTTTATTGTTAAGTCTGTTGATAAGTTCTTTTAGTGGATTTTTGTCCACATTTTGTATTTATATAGGCTATTATTGTATATATTTAGGTCTGTTGTTGTTGTTGTTGTATGGCCAGAAGGACTTATGCCATACCCTAAAGCCGCCGCTGTGCAGGACTAGTCCCTAATGGACATTATGAGCAATAGAGTGCTGCAGGTATGACGCCACTTTGTATGAGAATCGGCAGATAGCATCACACTAATCAACCACAGGCTCCGCACCAATATACCTAAACTCGCTTGTTCAGACTTACAGACTCCAGAAGCTTGTGTTCAGCAAGTGAACGACGCCTTGTAGTGCCATCCCAAAGAGGCACAAAATCCCTCTCACAGACCTTTACCTGCACCGTTCCCACCTGCTGGAATCTCAATTCGAGTAGCCGAGACTGTAGCCATTATCAAAAAATCTTTTCCAGCAGCACCTGACCAATTAAGACCAGCACTTAACTATATTCTATTCATTTTTCTTTTTATTAAATTCATAAAATGTTATGAGTACCGTGCTAGACTGATACTTCAATATCCTTGAGATCCTTTAAGTCCTGTAAGTTGCGAGGTGAGGCCTCCATGGATCGGACAGATGCTCGATTAGATTGAGATCTGGGGAATTTGGAGGCCAAGTCAACGCCTCAGCCTTCGCTCCCCACGTGCATCAATGAGTCTTGGCCGCCCATGACCCTGTGGCCGGTTCTCCACTGGTCCTTCCTTGGAGCACTTTTGATAGATACTGACCACTGCAGACCGGGAACAGCCCACAAGAGCTGCAGTTTTGGAGATGCTCTGACCCAGTCGTCTAGCCGTCACAATCTGGCCCTTGTCAGACTTGCTCAAATCCTTACACTTGCCCATTATGCCTGCTTCTAACACATCAACTTTGAGGACAACATGTATAACAGAGGCCAGCTAGTAGTAGTTGCTGTGCTAGTAAACCTCCCTCCTCTGACCTCAAAAGATGCTCTAGCGACTGACGCTAGAGGTTGCAGCCTTTAGCCTCCTTGTTAGAGCGTCCGACTCTCATGCCGGCAGACTCGGGTTCGAGTCCCGGTACGGACAGAAGCTGCCTAATATATATCCCACCTACTGATGAAGAGATAATCAGTGTTATTCATAATGTTACTCCTGATCGGTAGGGGTGTAACGATTCGTTTTAACAACGTTTCGATTCGTATCATGATTTGAGGTTGTCGATATGATTCAAGGACATTCAAGGATATTGGTTCATTTAGAACGATACGATCCGAATCGATTCAGTAACTTTTTAGCCAAAAATTGTAATCAGTGTGACTGAAATAAATGTGCAGGTGAAGTTTCCTAGATTCCTGTTGTTTCTTTTAAGGGAACCAGGTACCAATTAAGTAAGGGATAATGTCCACCCAGCCGGTTGTTATCGCAGAATAAACCCCGCTAGAGTGATCAGGACCCCGAGGCGAAGCGGAGCGTCACTCTGAAGGGGTTTATTCTGCGATAACAACCGGCTGGGTGGACATTATCCCGCTTATTACACGGCTACTAGTCTCAAATAAATAATTATTTGACACAAAATATTGTCACGAGATTAAATATTTTATTAGCTCTTACACAAAGCTTCCGCGAAGAAAAACAGTTCCAACCTGCTTTAAGCCTTTATCTATTGCTGCTAAATGTTAAAATGAATGCTGAAAGGGTTAGTTCACCCAAAAATGAAACCAAGCCTATGATTTACTCACCCTCAAATTATCGTATGTGTATATGACATTCTTCTTTCAGACAAATACAATCAGAGTTATATTTAAAAAGTCCAGGCTAACGTTAATCCCAGCAGTAGTTGGAGCTGTTTTTGAAGTCCATAAAAATGCAGCTGTCCGTCAATAACGTGCTCCACACGACTCCGATGGGTTAATAGAGCCGTCTGATTCCAATCGATGCGTTTGTGTAAGAAAAATATCCATATTAAAAACGTTATAAAGGAAACCTGTCTTGAAGTCTTCCATTGTAACCCACGGCTGTTTAAGCCACAAGATGGCGCCAGCGTTAAGCACAGAAGTAGAACCGGTCAAGATAACTCGTAGTACCCGGATGAGCGGGTGTTATCTGGAAATAACGTACCGCTGGAATGCGCGATTGACCAATCAGAATCAAGTATTTCACAGAGCCGTGTAATAATTATGGATATAAACAAACAAGTAAACTATTAATGGCAAATGTGTTCACATTTTATTTGAATAAAGTGCAACCAACAGTTTAAGTTGAATAAACAGGAAGTTAACCTTTTCTGCTCTCATTTTCAATAGAAGTACAGTAAGTTCAACCAACATACTACTGCTACATAAAAATAATACACTGTAAAAAAAATTTTTGGGGTTTTTGTTGGTTTAACATAAAAAAGTAAGTAACCTGGTTGCCTTAAAATTTTGAGTTTATTGAAATAAAAAATTTGAGTTGATACAATGAAGGAAATTTGTTTAATAAATAAAAACTCAAAATATTTTTGTATCTGAACCACAAAAAAAATTGATAAATCATGAAAATAGCACAATTTGGCTGTGTCATCACAAATAAAACACACACAATTACCCAATATGCTCACAAAATATTTTAATAATATTTTAATAAAGGTTGTCGAATCTCAAAAATGTTTCGTTGTATGAACTCAAAATTTTAAGGCAACCAAGTAACTTTTTTTCTGATTATTTTTTTACAGTGTACAAATATAATATTAATATAAAAAATAAAGTGCAACTACATCTCTTCAGGTTGAATGAGCAGTGGCTGAACCTGCTAACGTACTACAAACAGCGAGCGACTTATTAAAGGGTCATGAAACCCCAAAACCCTTTTTTTGAGATGTAAACAGATATGTATAGGCTGCACATCATTGAAAACACTAAGGGTACTCATTAATGGTATGCATATGTGAAAATAGTTATTTTTGCATTTTTCAGAGCGATTTCTGTCTTCCGGTTTGAAAAGTTTAGTCGGAGCAACGTCACAAATGCTGACGTCGGCACGGCCTTTTCGGCCCAAGTATGGGCTGCTGGGCACATGCTGACGTCGACCGCTCTGAGCAATTCTCGATATATATTCATGACATGAAGCTCATTCAGTCCAATCCCTGCGCTGTAGTATGCATACAAGATAATTCAGTTAATATGCATGAGACAGTCACTTCTGTCAGGCTCGTCTTCCATCATTATTGTAGAGATATGGTGGGGAAGTTTTGGAAGCAGCGTGCGGAAAAGTCACGGAGGAAAGCTAGGCGTTGTGCTGATACGAAATAACGTAAAGGGCGCCGAGCGAGCTGTAACCGGCGCCGTCTGTGGAAGCCTTTGCTACAAAGGCTCGGTAAAGTAAAATTCACCTGAGGAATCGCACGCCGAACCTGCAAGCGTTGACTATCTATGTCAGGAGTGCAAAATAACCAATCTGTAATCTGTAGGCTAATGAACAAAAGCCACGTCCTCTCCGTTTTATTTGTCGTCACAGCCATGCACTAAACCGCATGTGTTCGGGCTCTTAGTGAAACAGTGTGCTGCATATTTGGACAAATATAGATTTAGCTGCCGAGTGATAGACAGCGCGGATCGTCACGGCAATGCGCGGTCGAGACTAGCCTCAAACCTCTTCGCTTTTACCCCGATCTAGAATTACACATCTCTTATCACATCGCATGTTGGGTGGTTCACGTTCTCTTATCAAGTCGGCGCGTTGTTCATCTTGCCAAACAGCGTGCATATTTGGACAAATATAGTTTTATCACGTTTGCAAAATATTTCGTCATGCAGAATAACATTTCTTTTCATTTCTCACTGAATTATGCTGGTTTGAACTTTGAAGAGCTGAATGATTTGCGATCTCTGCTGCACGCCACTCATAGCTCTCTCATTCGCTGTACTCATCCCTCATTTAATCTCTCTGTGGTAAACAATGCCAACGTGAACCAAGAACATGTCTCAGAACCGCTCAGCACCTACTGACAGACACTCCCCTATTTATGCAAACATTCCCTCTTTCCACAGGATACCATCCCACCTTTTCACAGTCGACCACTCCTCTTTTAACAAGCTTTTTCAAATCGAAGGTGTGAAAAAACACCGCTGCAGCAGGGGGGTTTCATGACCCTTTAAGAACATCTCCGTCTTTACTAAAGCCAAAGTGTTTCCACACACTGGACCACTATGGTGGCATATAGGCAGACTGAGTAATGTTTAACGCCTTTATCATTGAAACTGCTAAGAAAAAACATCCAGATAAAGTCTGGCGTTCTTAAATCAAATGTGTTATTTCCTATTATCGATACAATCGATCGATTGCTTTTTAAAACGATATTAGATAGATATATGTCGTCTGGAAGGCCAACTTGCCGAGCACAGATCGATATAGTTGGATCATAGGCATATAAATCGATACATCGATGTAGTAGATGAATCATTACACCCCTACTGATCGGTGTAAATACACACACTACCATTTCAGTATTTTGAGTGTGATTATGTCATATGTAATGCTTCATGGGAGTGGTTGGAGCTAAAGAGATATTTTGGCCTCGGATTGGTGTAATTCTGCACAGCATCATGGGTAATGTAGTTTTTCAAAGCGGGCTAACATCTTCCGCTGAAGAAAATACCATGAATTAACAACCTCATAGTTTACAGTGTTTCTGTCTTTAAAGTGAGTTATCATTCCAAACCTTTTCCTTATGGAGAAAACAAATGGAGGTTTTACTTCCAGAACCGAATGTTGTGATGCTTGACTTAGAAAATATCATTAATATTAGTAAATCTAAAGTGATGCATTTCTTTGGAATGACATTTAGGTGTCTGCATCATCTTAATGGAATGAAACTAATCAAAGAGATTGCCTTATTAAGAAACAAAAAGCACAAGAACAGCACTTTCAAACATCACTGCACTAGACGGTCTTAAAATGCTTGAACATCCAAAGAGAACATTTTAGAAGATCTTGGCAAGGTGGCTCGCCATTTCATTATGACACAGCTGTTTGGAAAGCTTGATTCTGATTGGTCAATCGTAACATTCTGAATCAGAGTTTGCTTTAGTGGATGAAAATCATAGCATAAACATTAAAAAGTAAAATATAAACAAAAAATAAAACACTAAAAAGCGTTTTTGACATGTGACCATTAACTGACATTAGAGAGCAATCCAATGCAAATATGTTGTGTAATTATATAAGTTATTAATGGGACCTCTTTAATGTCTCAATTGTACTTTTAAGACCAATATTAAATGGAGAGAAAATGGAGACTTAAAGGGGTTAGCTTACCCAAAAATAATAACCATACTTTATTTGTCCTAGGTCTCTATGACTTATATTAAAATATCCTGACTTTTCCAAGCTTTATAATGGAAGTAAATGGAAGGTGAGAGCGCATCTATCCATCATAAAAGTGCATCTATCCATCATAAAAGTGCATCTTTCCATCATAAAAGTGCATCTATCCATCATAAAAGTGCATCTATCATCATGAAAGTGCATCCATCCATCATAAAAGTGCATCCATCCATCATAAAAGTGCATCTATCCATCATAAAAGGCAACGTGGGGGAGAGGACGCTGGCGTTGTCTGTTCGCCGCTTCTCCACCCACAACAAATCATGTTAATGTACTATTAGATTTACATTTTATTTTATTTCCTTATGTTTGTGACTAGTCTAACAGTCAGAGCTACAATTGGGACTGTTGCTGATTGCTGGCAGCCATTGCGTTTCGCCGTTTTCAACCGCTTCTCTAATGTTTACGTTTGAATTGCTGCGGTTGGTTTCTGGTTTGGAGGACATTTGATGTTTCTCGCCGCGGGTGCTCACTGGTGGTCTCCCTTGGGCTTGGGCTGCATGGTGGCTGAAGTTTGCACCGGGCTAGCGTCATCCGGGCTCTCGTCGTCGGCGTCCGGCATGATGTTGGGATGTTCCGCTTCTCGGCTGCGCCGCTGTTCCGTCCTGCAGTGCGCCGGCCCCGGTGTGTCCACAGAAGTGCCCGGAGGAATGTTCTGCCTCCTGCATGGTGCTGCAGCGATCCCCATCGTTTGAATCGTCATGAAGAAGACCCATCATCTGGTCTTCAGCTGTCGTGCCTCGGCGATGTCATCGGGACACTGCCGCTGGGAGAAATCTGAAACATGGAGTGGACCACAGTGTGCTGCGGAGCTAACAGAGACTTCCACCATCAGCTGTTTTCTGTTCACCATCAGCTCTGTTTCTGTTCACCATCAGCTCTGTTTCTGTTCACCATCAGCTCTGTTTCTGTTCTGTTTTCTGTGTTGGTTGATTGTTTGTAGTATTCTATTTTTTTTTACTTGTTATTCATTTTTTGTTGTCATCCCCCCCCCCCCTTTTGTTGCACTTTGAGATTTTTCGGAATGAAAAGTGCATTATAAATAAAATCTATTATTATTATTATTATTATTATAAAAGTGCATCTATCCATCATAAAAGTGCATCCATCCATCATAAAAGTGCATCTATCCATCATAAAAGTGCATCCATCTATCATAAAAGTGCATCTATCCATCATAAAAGTGCATCTATCCATCATAAAAGTGCATCTATCTATCATAAAAGTGCATCAATCCATCATAAAAGTGCATCTATCCATCATAAAAGTGCATCTATCCATCATAAAAGTGCATCCATCCATCATAAAAGTGCATCTATCCATCATAAAAGTGCATCCATCCATCATAAAAGTGCATCTATCCGTCATAAAAGTGCATCTATCCGTCATAAAAGTGCATCTATCCATCATAAAAGTGCATCTATCCATCATAAAAGTGCATCTATCTATCATAAAAGTGCATCTATCCATTATAAAAGTGCATCTATCCATCATAAAAGTGCATCTATCCATCATAAAAGTGCATCTATCCATCATAAAAGTGCATCTATCCATCATAAAAGTGCATCTATCCATCATAAAAGTGCATCTATCTATCATAAAAGTGCATCTATCCATTATAAAAGTGCATCTATCCATCATAAAAGTGCATCTATCCATCATAAAAGTGCATCTATCCGTCATAAAAGTGCATCTGTCCATCATAAAAGTGCATCTATCATCATAAAAGTGCATCTATCCATCATAAAAGTGCATCTATCATCATAAAAGTGCATCTATCCATCATAAAAGTGCATCTATCATCATAAAAGTGCATCTATCATCATAAAAGTGCATCTATCCATCATAAAAGTGCATCTGTCCATCATAAAAGTGCATCTATCCATCATAAAAGTGCATCTATCATCATAAAAGTGCATCTATCCGTCATAAAAGTGCATCTATCCATCATAAAAGTGCATCTATCCATCATAAAAGTGCATCTATCATCATAAAAGTGCATCTATCATCATAAAAGTGCATCTATCCATCATAATAGTGCATCTATCCATCATAAAAGTGCATCTATCCATCATAAAAGTGCATCTATCATCATAAAAGTGCATCTATCCATCATAAAAGTGCATCTATCATCATAAAAGTGCATCTATCCATCATAAAAGTGCATCTATCCATCATAAAAGTGCATCTATCCATCATAAAAGTGCATCTATCCATCATAAAAGTGCATCTATCATCATAAAAGTGCATCTATCCATCATAAAAGTGCATCTATCATCATAAAAGTGCATCTATCCATCATAAAAGTGCATCTATCCATCATAAAAGTGCATCTATCCATCATAAAAGTGCATCCGTCCATCATAAAAGTGCATCTATCATCATAAAAGTGCATCTATCCATCATAAAAGTGCATCTATCCATCATAAAAGTGCATCTATCCATCATAAAAGTGCATCCGTCCATCATAAAAGTGCATCTATCCATCATAAAAGTGCATCTATCCATCATAAAAGTGCATCTATCCATCATAAAAGTGCATCTGTCCATCATAAAAGTGCATCTATCCATCATAAAAGTGCATCTGTCCATCATAAAAGTGCATCTGTCCATCATAAAAGTGCATCTATCATCATAAAAGTGCATCTATCCATCATAAAAGTGCATCTATCCATCATAAAAGTGCATCTATCCATCATAAAAGTGTATCTATCCATCATAAAAGTGCATCTATCCATCATAAAAGTGCATCTATCCATCATAAAAGTGCATCTATCCATCATAAAAGTGCATCTGTCCATCATAAAAGTGCATCCGTCCATCATAAAAGTGCATCTATCCATCATAAAAGTGCATCTATCCATCATAAAAGTGCATCTATCCATCATAAAAGTGCATCTATCATCATAAAAGTGCATCTATCCATCATAAAAGTGCATCTATCCATCATAAAAGTGCATCTATCATCATAAAAGTGCATCTATCATCATAAAAGTGCATCTATCCGTCATAAAAGTGCATCTATCCATCATAAAAGTGCATCTATCATCATAAAAGTGCATCTATCCATTATAAAAGTGCATCTATCATCATAAAAGTGCATCTATCATCATAAAAGTGCATCTATCCATTATAAAAGTGCATCTATCCGTCATAAAAGTGCCTCTATCCATCATAAAAGTGCATCTATCATCATAAAAGTGCATCTATCATCATAAAAGTGCATCTATCCATTATAAAAGTGCATCTATCCGTCATAAAAGTGCCTCTATCATCATAAAAGTGCATCTATCATCATAAAAGTGCATCTATCATCATAAAAGTGCATCTATCCATTATAAAAGTGCATCTATCCATCATAAAAGTGCATCTATCATCATAAAAGTGCATCTATCATCATAAAAGTGCATCAATCCATCATAAAAGTGCATCTATCCATCATAAAAGTGCATCTATCATCATAAAAGTGCATCTATCCATTATAAAAGTGCATCTATCCATCATAAAAGTGCATCTATCCATCATAAAAGTGCATCTATCATCATAAAAGTGCATCTATCCATCATAAAAGTGCATCTATCCATCATAAAAGTGCATCTATCATCATAAAAGTGCATCTATCCATTATAAAAGTGCATCTATCATCATAAAAGTGCATCAATCATCATAAAAGTGCATCTATCCATCATAAAAGTGCATCAATCATCATAAAAGTGCATCTATCCATCATAAAAGTGCATCTATCCATCATAAAAGTGCATCAATCATCATAAAAGTGCATCTATCCATCATAAAAGTGCATCTATCATCATAAAAGTGCATCTATCCATTATAAAAGTGCATCTATCATCATAAAAGTGCATCAATCCATCATAAAAGTGCATCTATCATCATAAAAGTGCATCTATCATCATAAAAGTGCATCTATCATCATAAAAGTGCATCAATCCATCATAAAAGTAATCCATACAATTCCAGGGGTTTAATACTTTACCTTTATAAACTATAATCACTGGCTTCCGGTAACGGCCGAACATAAGTTTACATCCGGCCGAAAAGTGACCTGTGACCCCCCAATAATCTCAAATGTGTCTCCTTTTAAATTTTGGAAGAAATCTCAATAATATCAAATACTGTGCTCAGATTTTGCCATATGAACATTTCTGAACAAATTCTCCCACGAATAAATAACCTGAGCTATGCTATCCACGTTCATTATATTTTTATTCTCCAAAGAGCATTTTGTAGAAACATGACACAGACAAAGCTGATACTCCAATGAAGCATAAGCGAGAATTCCTCTGAGGTCTGAAAGTGCAATAAGATCTTCCTCTGTGTTATGACTCAAAAAGGACATTTTAATTCTGCATGAGAGGACTAAAATAGACATGATAACCACATAATGCTGAGGAGCCCGGGGAACAAGATGAAACGATCATGGAAGGCGAGTGCTTTCCTCAATACGGAGACGAATCCATTACCACACTACAATGAACATTACGGAAAAAATAATTTGATGAGGATGATGTCCGATTTCCTGGGTAGAAACATTTGAATAATCAAATTATGTCTCTCTCCATGCAGTGAGAGATAGAGGCAGGAAACGGAGGATTCTGGGACATGCATGTGCCTGATTAAGAATTAAATACTAAATAAAAATATGGCTCCTTAAACTGAGAGTCTGAATTTGACAGGATGTTGAAAAGGAATTGTGGAATGACAGGAAAAGACATAAATGAGAAGATATTTATCAAAATGGCCAAAACAGATGAATGTATACATGTAAGTGTTTAAGTTTTACCTTTCTTTTTCTTTAAAAGACATTGAAAAAAGTGTGTTGGATTTACATGATTTAATTGTGTACATCGGTCCCACATGAATCAATTACGTTTTTTTGTTCATGTAACTCAACATCATGGAATGAATTCATTTTAAGTGACCCAATTAAGTAGTCTCAAAGTGATATATTCATTCATCCACTTCCACATTTTAATATTACACAACTGAATTATAATTCTTAACTAGCTAGTTGACACACTTTTAGCTAGCAATAGCACACATTCACATCTTAAATGCTCCTCAGCAAAGCCGTTATGACATTAGCTGCTCCACTCTTCTCCACAATGGTCATGTAAATTGCTGCTGGGAACTAATAAGCCCCGCCCAGTTTCAGTTAAAGCAACACAAATCATTCAAGTAATCTCAACACAATCAGATTAAGTAAACTTCAATTTGATTCATATTTAAGTGGATTGAACACAATCAAATTAAGCTAGGATAAAATGTGTGTCAGTTGTGTTGATTTAGCTCATTTTAATTAAGCAATCTGAACAAGCAGTAAGAATCTCTTTTCAGTGTACTTTTATTCAGCAATTAAATTGATTAAAAGTGGCATTAATAATGTTGAAGTTAAAGTAAATGCAGTTCTTTTGAATTTTCTCAAATAATCCTGAAGCACAAACTGTATCACGGTTTCCACAAAAATATGAACTGTTTTCAACACTGATAATCATAAATGTTTCTTGAACGGCAAATCATCATTTTTGAAGGATCGCGTGACATTGAAGACTGGAGTAATGATGCTGGAAAGTCAGCTTTGATCACAGGAATAACATTTCAAAATATATTCCAATAGAAAACAGCCATTATAAACGTGTCACAGTCATGTTCTGCTTGTTTTGGTTTTCCGTCTGTTAGTTTGCCACTCATTAAGCACCATGGACACATTTAGTTCATCATATCTGTGTGTGTAGCTCCTGTGTGTCGCATCGTTCTAATAAACCCTGTGTATTATAATCATCATCTTCTTCTTCATTAGAGCCTTGGCGCTACAGAATAACAGACCTAAAATGGATTATGCAGCTCAGTTTGCTGTTGTAGCTCGTGAGAGCCTGGACTTTTTGTTTTCACGGAGCGTTTTTTGTTGTCTTGCCATGACCAGCCCCTATGACGTTGAGACCCTGAAGTCATTGTTTTGAATCGGGGATAATTACCATAATCCCGTTGTCGTTCCCTGATCCAGGACACCACCATCGACCGCGGATAATTCGTGTGAGCGTGGGTGTCGGAAGCCAGGAAAATTTGGGTGGGTCCTCCCTCAGAAAAAGATGCCATTTCCTGTATGCTGGTGCCTTTTAATGAACAGAGTGTCTGTTTGTCTGCCCATAGACAAAATTACAGAAGACACTGGATAGATTATGGCCTTTTGCTGAACTTCTCGACTCCGTTTTTCCATCACATATAAGTCACATGTTAAAAGGCATGGGCGTCGGAAGCAAATAAAAAATGGGTGGGTCCTCTCTCTCTGAATTTTTCTAACTGGAGTAACGTTAGATGGCATTTACATTAAATACAAATATACTGCCGTTTACTAAACGAATGGGCCAGACAAAATTACAGAAATCACTGCGTTTACCATGGCTATAGTGTAGGGGTGAGACGCATGGCATCAAGTTTTGACGCAAATCGATCAGAGGTTTGAATCCACCTTTTGCCAAACTCGATAGGAAAGGCATTTATTTGTATAATAGTGTTTAATAGTAAGTGTTTCTTGGTTAGGGGTAGGTAAACAGACATTAGTGATCTTACGTTCTTGAACGAATCGTTCTCAGCAAGTAAGCGGTCGAGCCGGTTCACTAATCCCACTGAATCGAACTTTAGTTCCGTGTTGATGACGCAAAAGCCGAAGTAGCACGTCCGACCGCACGTCCGCAAGTCTGAGGCACGTAGACTACTGGAAATATGCGTATTATGATGACTACTGTTATTAAATAACATTTTATTAAAACATGCAAAAACCATACATTTTACTGTGATGTATTATGCATGCAGATTATTGTTCAGCGAAATGTATACGTTTATAAGACTGGTTTATTCTTTCTATATGTACTTTAGACATGTTATCCGTGCTCGTTGATCAGTGCCTGTAATGTGTAGGCGACTGTAGTTGCGCAATTTTCACTTGAATCCGACACGAAGGATAAATGAATGAACTGAACACAACACAAACCCCATTAAGTGAATGAAAGGCAATGATCAGAAAATGCACTCACGCAAATAACTTTTCGATTGTTTCAATATGATTGAAAATGACCCACTGATGTCTCATATGGACTACTGTGATGATGTTTTTATTCCCTTTCTGGACATGGACAGTATAGTGTGCATACACTTGCATACGCTCTCAGACTAAATATAAAATATCTTAAACTGTGTGTGAAGATGAGCGGAGGTCTTACGGGTGTGGAGCGACATTAGGGGGAGGAGTTAATGACAGACATTTCATTTTTGGGTGAACTAAGCCTTTAATCTAGTTCTGTTCATCTGTGTTTAGTTAATCATCACCTGTATCACATGTGCCCTTCACTTAATCATCTGTGTTTGTATTGAAGTTCCTCTTAGTTCATTCACTCCTTGTCTGGTCACCGTTGTGTTTAACAGTTATGGAAAGCGCGTGCTCCATTATACATTGTGTCTGTACCTGTATGGATATTAAATCTTTTTAATGAGTAAAATTAATTTGAGCAACGTGTTTGCCTGTCCTTGTCTTCCTGCCTGAGCTACACTTGACAATACAAGATCGAAAAGATCAATAAAAATTAAGAAAATATCCGAAAAGTGGACATATAGTGTCTAACGTGTGTAATAATAAAGTGTTTATCAGTTTGGGGTAGGTTTAGGGAGGGTTTTATTGTCCCAATTAGGCGGCATCCATTCAATACTTTTAATAAATCTAATAATTTTTACATTGTTATGCATACCCTGTACAACAACACTGAGGTGCAAAAAGTGCCTCTGAATGAGCCAAGTGGAATGGATTTGAGGAAGCAGCAGCGTGGAAAACTTGGATTTGACTGACAGCGCTCTGAAAAGTGAGCAGACATATGCGCAGTATTCATTGACTGTAAAAAAATATGGAAGGGACGCCATCCTTAGGATTCTGAAGAGCCGTTTTGAAGTGTAAAGTAGAGTCGAGGTGGCGTCGCCGTCTTGGCGGCGCATCATCGCCCAGATAACAGAAAATGGGCAAAGAGGCGGGATGTGGGCGGAGCTTAGGTGATGATTAACAGACAGCGGATAAATGGCTATCCACCTGTCACTCAAAGTGGTCACGCCCTTAATTATGCAGAACTTTAAGGCTTTATATAATGTAAACGAATTAGTTATTAAAAAATTCACCCCCTCACAGTCGTCATGAAGGGCAAAATTAGCCGTATAGACCAAAAGCATAATTTGTACCAGACTATAAACATGTTTTATTCTGCTGTAAAGTTGGGCATTTTAACATGAGCTCAATGAGATTCTGCTCCTTCTGGAGCCGCTCTAGTGGCCAGACGAGGAACTGCAGTTTAAGTCACTTCAGTATCGGCTTCAACAGAAACTGGAGGAGGAGCCGCTTGGCTGAATTAGAGACGATAAAAGTGAGTGGGTCCGATATCATTGGTCTTAAAAAGTAGGTGGGTCCACGTTTTTTAGAAAATTAATTCATATTCAAAATTTATTTCAGTTTTTTTCCAGAAACTAAAATAAAAATAAGCATTTTTGGAAATAACCCATTTGTTGTGTGTATGAACATGCTCATGGTTAATTCTCACAATGAAATGTATTATATACCCTGCAAAAAATGCTTTTCTTACTTGGGGGGGGGGGTAACTCAAAATGAAGAGAGTTTTTGCTTAAAATAAGATAAATAATCTGCCAATGGGGTGAGAAAAATAATCTTAATTCAAATAGAAAACAAGATTATTTTTCTCACCCCATTGGCAGATTATTTTGCTTATTTCAACAAGACAATAATTTTTACTTCTCTTCTAAATGTTTCTTAATGTAAGAATTTTTTAGATATTTGGACTAGAAACAGGACAAAAATACTGAGTAAGAAAAGCATTTTTTGTTCAAGTTCAATTTAAATTCTACTTTCTTAATTTTGCATATTCTGTTTGTGATTCTAAAAGGCATTGTAAATTAAATTCCAAATGGCACAACTGGTGTTTCAGGATTGGAAAGTGTGGGAAAAGAGAGAGAAAGTGAGAGAGAAATGATGAGCAAGCAATGGGCAAGAGAATGAACCACTCCTCCCTTTCCCAGCCAGCACAGCCTCCGCAACCGAAGGAGAAGCAGGAGTTTGGGAAGAAGCAGAGGGCACACCGCAGCTCAAAGTAACTCAAGATGACATGGATCCGCTTATGAAGAAACTCTGAACGCTTTTCATGGCATCTATTGACAAGTCTGGCTACAGTAAGAGAAAAATAAAAGAGGAAATATAATAAAATGCGAGCGTATGCCATTTGAGGACATCATGAGACTCTTGTAGAAGAGCTAATGGAACAGGATCCGGTGCCAAAGATGTCAACGGTCACTGTAACTGAGAGCTGGGAGAAAGCAGACCTGATGTATATCTCCATCGAGAGCACGATTGCTCTGGCGTCTGTAATTGGGAATGTGCTGGTGGTTTTGGTGGTGTACATAAACCAGGCTCTCAGAGACCCAACATTCTGCTTTATTGTCTCTCTGGCACTGGCCGATATTGCGGTCGGTGCTCTCGTCATCCCGCTTGCGATCGTCATCAGCCTGGGTCTCACCACACAGTTTTACACCTGCCTCTTTATTTCCTGCCTTCTCGTCATCATCACCCAAAGCTCAATACTGTCTCTGCTTGCCATCGCCATCGACCGATTCCTACGCGTCAAAATCCCGACCAGGTGAGTCTGAAACGCTTCAAGGTTTAAAGGGTTAGTTCACCCAAAAATGAAATGTCTGTCATTAACTCCTCTCCCTAATGTCGCTCCACACCCGTAAGACCTCCGTTCATCTTCACACACAGTTTAAGATATTTTATATTTAGTCTGAGAGCGTATGCAAGTGTATGCACACTATACTGTCCATGTCCAGAAAGGGAATAAAAACATCATCACAGTAGTCCATATGAGACATCAGTGGGTTAATTAGAGTCTCTTGAAGCATCCAAAATACATTTGGGTCCAAAAATAACCAAAACTACGACTTTATTCAGCATTGGCTTCTCTTCTGGGTTTGTGTTCAATCCTCAAATAAAGATTCAAACGGTTATGAATCAGCGAATTGATTCATTATTAGGATTGCGTGATTTCAGCAGTTTGACAATCGATCCGTAAGTAAAATGACAAATGTTATAGTTTAACTTAAGAATAACAATGATTGTTTGCCAAGCATGAAGCTTTGAGAGTTTCTGATTCAATAGTTGTCAAGAGTCAGAATTACTGATTTATACATTTGCATTTTGTCACATAGAGATTTAACTTTACCTTTAATGCATCAGTTGTGTTTTATCATGTTCCTTGGCCAGCAGGACAGCGATATATCTGCTGCTTTCTTTAATGCAAATCAATGGGCTGGTGTAATGCAAAGCTTTTAACTAAATGAAACCCCTGCTGTCCAAGCGGATGATGTTCACTGGTCTGATAGTATTCTGGCATCAAACCCAACCACTCATTTGCCTGATGTTTGATCACATGTGACTTATGCTTATGTAACACATTTGTAGGGAACGGTGAACTGAATATATTAAAATATATTAAAATACATCTAATAAATAAAACGTTTATTTTCATTTAGAAAATATACTTGTACTGCCTAGATAAAAAAATCCCACAGGCTCCATTTCTAGAGAGAGAATATTATAGAAATCAGTTAGCTATATGTCAATATCTAGAGTAGTACTAAAGTAGTTTGTTAATAAAAAAAACTAAACTTGAGTTAGTTCACCCACAAATAAAAATTCGGTCATTAATTCCTCTCTCTCAAGTCGTTCCAAACCCGTAAGACTTTCGTTCATCTTCAGAACACAAATGAAGATCTTTTCAATGAAATCTGAGCGTTTTCGGACCCTTCATTGACAGCTACACAACTACCACCGACGCTTCAGAAAGTTCATAAAGAGATCATAAAACTGATCCATAGTTGAGCGGTTTAGTCCAAATTTACTGAAGAGACTTGATCACTTTATATGATGAGCAGATTGAATTTAGACTTTAATTTACAAACATCATCAATGCACACATTAGGTGAGGTAAACAGAAGCTCAAGCATGTTCGCTTGACGTGTGAGAAGAACCAATGAGGTTCATTCTGGTGTTACGCATCACGACTGAGCTTCTCAAGAACCAATGAGGTTCATTCTGGTGTTACGCATCACGATTGAGCTTCTCAAGAACCAATGAGGTTCATTCTGGTGTTACGCATCACGATTGAGCTTCTCAAGAACCAATGAGGTTCATTCTGGTGTTACGCATCTCGATTGAGCTTCTCGAGAACCAATGAGGTTCATTCTGGTGTTACGCATCACGATTGAGCTTCTCAAGAACCAATGAGGTTCATTCTGGTGTTACGCATCACGATTGAGCTTCTCAAGAACCAATGAGGTTCATTCTGGTGTTACGCATCTCGATTGAGCTTCTCAAGAACCAATGAGGTTCATTCTGGTGTTACGCATCTCGACTGAGCTTCTCAAGAACCAATGAGGTTCATTCTGGTGTTACGCATCACGATTGAGCTTCTCAAGAACCAATGAGGTTCATTCTGGTGTTACGCATCACGATTGAGCTTCTCGAGAACCAATGAGGTTCATTCTGGTGTTACGCATCACGATTGAGCTTCTCGAGAACCAATGAGGTTCATTCTGGTGTTACGCATCACGATTGAGCTTCTCGAGAACCAATGAGGTTCATTCTGTTGTTACGCATCTCGATTGAGCTTCTCGAGAACCAATGAGGTTCATTCTGGTGTTACGCATCACGATTGAGCTTCTCGAGAACCAATGAGGTTAATTTTGGTGTTACGCATCACGATTGAGCTTCTCGAGAACCAATGAGGTTCATTCTGGTGTTACGCATCTCGATTGAGCTTCTCAAGAACCAATGAGGTTCATTCTGGTGTTACGCATCTCGATTGAGCTTCTCAAGAACCAATGAGGTTCATTCTGGTGTTACGCATCACGATTGAGCTTCTCGAGAACCAATGAGGTTCATTCTGGTGTTACGCATCACGATTGAGCTTCTCAAGAACCAATGAGGTTCATTCTGGTGTTACGCATCACGATTGAGCTTCTCAAGAACCAATGAGGTTCATTCTGGTGTTACGCAGCACGATTGAGCTGCTCAAGAACCAATGAGGTTCATTCTGGTGTTACGCATCACGATTGAGCTTCTCAAGAACCAATGAGGTTCATTCTGGTGTTTTATGCTCTCTATATGAACTTTCTGAAGCGTCAGTGGTAGTTGTGTAGCTGTCAATGGAGGGACAGAAAGATCTTCGTGTTCCAAAGATGAGCAAAAATCTTACAGGCTTGGAATAACATGAGGGTGAATAATTAATGACAGAATTTTCATTTTTGGTACCAATGAGTGATTTTACAAATTGATTCATGATTCGGATCGCGTGTTTTTGTTATTTTTGGACCAAAATTTATTTTTTATGCTTCAAGAGATTCTAATTAACCCACTGATGTCACATATGGACTACACTTTAAAAAAATATTTTAAAATAAGTTACATGCTTGCCTTAAAATTTGGAGTGAATTGAAATTAAAAATTTGAGTTAATACAATGAACATTTTTGAGATTCGACAACCTTTATTCAAATATTATTAAAATATTTTTTAAGCATATTGGATAATTGTGTGTGTTTTATTTGTGATGACGCAGTGAAACATGCCAAATAGTGCTATTTTCATGATTTATAAAAATGTTATGTGGTTCAGATACAATAATATTTTGAGTTTCTATTTATTAAACTAATTTCCTTCATTGTATCAACTCAAAAATTGTATTTCAATAAACTCAAATTTTAAGGCAACCAGATTACTTTCTTTTTTAAGTTAAACCAACAATATTTTTTGACAGTGTACGTAGATGATGTTTTATTAGGAATGACATTAGGGTGAGTCTTTAATGACATACATTTCATTTTGGGGTGAACTAACCCTTTAAGTCAATTTCAAATGTCCTAATGATTGATATTACTAACAGACCTGAGAGATATTAGAGAGGCCTGCATTACATAGAACAACTCTTGCATCAGCATTGTTTTTAAAAAGTAATCTATGTAATCGTATTTATATTGTTTTGACAGGTACAACACCATTGTTACGCAGAGGCGGGCATGGGCAGCTGTGGGTTTGTGCTGGCTCATCTCGTTTCTGACTGGCTTAGTTCCTATGGCCGGCTGGCACCAGAATCCACCCGGAAATGTCACGACGACGCACTTCCAATGCCAGTTCACCAACGTCATGCGTATGGATTATATGGTCTACTTCAACTTCTTCGTTTGGGTAGTGGTGCCTCTGACCATCATGATCGGACTGTACGCCGAGATCTTCCGCGTCATCAGATGCCAGCTCAATCGTCGAGCCGAGGCCACTTGCGACTCGAGCAAATACTACCGAAAAGAGCTGAAGCTTGCAAAGTCGTTAGCACTAGTTCTGTTTCTTTTTGCACTCTGCTGGCTGCCACTTCATATTATGAACTGTATTGTGTTTTTTTGCCTGACATGCCAAGTGCCCAAGAGTGCTTTTTATGTGGGCATCTTTATGTCACACATCAACTCCGCACTCAACCCGCTAGTGTATGCATTTCGCATCCAGCGCTTCCGTGATACACTGATTCATATCATCCAGCGATTCGTGCTCTGTAAGACCTCCTCAAACAGCCCGAGCCAGCACGGTCCAATCACGGATAAAACCCAAGTTCAGTAGGACTGAAGGGGGAGTTTACTAGCGGATGTCACTGCAAAACAAATGCTTTTCTTACTTAGTATTTTTGTCATGTTTCTAGTCAAAATATCTAAAGATTCTTACATTAAGAAACATTTACTAGACAAGTACAACTATTGTCTGGGGAAAAATGAAGAGAGTTTTTGCTTAAAATAAGATAAATAATCTGCGAAAGCGGTAAGAAAAATAATCTTGCTTTTTGTTTGAAATAAGATTATTTTGGTTTCCCCATTGGCAGATTATTTATCTTATTTTAAGTAAAAACTCTCTTCATTTTGAGTTATTTTCCCCCAAAAACAAGACAATTACTTTTGCTTGTCTAGTAAATACTTCTTGTTTTAAGAATTTTTAGATGTTTGGACTAGAAACAAGACAAAAATACTGAGTAAGAAGAGTATTTTTTCCTGTGCGTCGTTTTAGCGTCTGATTGACTAAAGCCCCGTTTCCACCGAAATTACCCAGAACAATTTGTACCAGGAACTTTTTTCACCCCAGACCTGCTACTGTGCGTTTCCATTGCGGTCTAAAGTACCATGAAGATTAGGCAGATTAGTCCGGTGATGTAAGACTGCACGAGACTGCTCCTCCCAGTCAGTCAGCGACGGACAGTAATCATTTTTGCACGACAGTAATATCTGCAACAATAACAAGTATGGAGGAGATTCAAGCTGTGCTGCTTTTGCTGGTTATGTATTGGTTTACTAAAGATGTAATTAATAAAACGGCGGAAAAGAGACGAGCACTGATACTAAAGTGTATTCTGAAATCTTGTAAAGCTAGATTTAAAATGGCAATGTATGTTATTAAGGACATTGACCGTAAGATGGCTGAGATGAACACGGCCATTAGAACGCAGAACGAACCTTGCAAAAGACTTCTTCAATGCCGATTGAAATTAAATGCTGCGTGAGCTCAACCAATCAGCATGTTCAGTGCTCAAGTCCCGCCCTCGAAAGTTCCTGAACTTTGAAAAAGTACTACCTCGCGAGCAGGGCCGTTTGGAGGGGGAAATATTGACCTGGAACTTCATTTAGACCCTGCGATCGAAACACACCGAGTACCAGCCCAACGCTCCTAGTTCCTGGGGAAAGTTCCTGCGATGGAAACGTGGCTTAAAGGAACTATGTAACCGCATAAACACACACAGAACTGTGCAATGCAATGCAGGCTTCTCCAATCTGACATTACTGCAGCTCATGCACCTGAATCAGCTCTTTAAAATGCAGAAAAAGCACTTGTCTACACTGTGAGTCTGGAAATATGCCCAGTCATAAAGCTCTTCTCCATCATTTGATGAATTAATGCTGCTTAGGGATGGGCGTAACGATATGAAGTATCGATATATCGACACTGATGTGAGAGTTGAAAAGTATCAATAACTACTCAAATAAAATATTGATACGAATGTGTTTTTTTTTTTACTAGTCATTTTGTTTATGTAAAAATACTATTTTACATACAATACAAATAGCCTATGTTGCTGAATAGTTGAGTAGGACTATTTTCCTGCTCATCTGAACCATGATCTGAACGCACGCAAATGCTGTAAGACAGAACCAATCGATCACAGAGAGAACGTTTCGCTCACTTCAGACACTGTATTCAAACAGAGCTGTTCCCAAAACTATCAAAAGAAACCATTGATGCTTTGGAAAACACAGCTTACAATACTCATCAGAAGACCGAAACACATGTTTGAGTTATTTCACAGTAAACAATTAGAAATGGTAGCCGACATAGTGCAATTACAATCTTTAAATTTAATGTTAAATATTGATATTGATCATGTTCTAATCTGTAACTAATATTAATATAAATCATACACTGTTAGAATAAAAAGGTTGCATTTTATGGGTGCAACGATCTGTCACTGGCAGTCCCTTATGAAAATGAACCATGGTTTATTTTTAACTACAGTAACTATAGTTCAACTAGTATTTGTAGATTTCCATGGTGAAAAAAAGTAATAATGCAATGCATTGTGTAAGAAAAAAAAAAAGATAAAATAAGTTGCAATTAAGGCATATTGAATGTTAAAATGTCTTTAAAATATAATGTTAAGTGGGTATCTTTACCCATTTAACTCTTAGAAATGTAATAATTTAATATAATTAATAATTTAAAATTAATTTTTATGAGTATTGTATTGGCGATACTTCCCGTGAAAGTATCGGTATCATATCGAAAACAAAATAAGTGGTATCGCCCATCCCTGCTGTGATCACATGATATTGTACACAATCATCGCAGTTGCTCACTGCAGAGCAAATGGGTGGAGCTTACACGTAGCTCCTCCCCGCTAGGCCTCCAGAGAGGAGGGGCTAATGTAATTTGTGCATAATGGGTGGAGCTAGAATATCCAACCACACCCACAACTCTATCCCTCCACCCCATTGGAGCTCAAAAGAGGAGGAGCTGAATGTTATTAGACTCTGCAGTACCACTTGCTTTATTTTGATGGTCTCTTTTGAACATCATTGCACTTACATGTTTACTAACTCTCATTAGAGTGTTAGTAGAGTATTAGTAGACCGGTAGGGTTAGGGTTAGAATAAGTTTACAAGTAATTGCAAAGTTACTTAAGCGTAATAGCGCCCCCTAGCGTCTAACAGTAAAAACACAGAAAATTTTGCTGCATCCCAATACGCCTACTTATACGATGTCCTAAAAGTATGTACTCTTTATGTGAAGGAAATGTACATACTTTTGAGTGTGTAGCAGAAGAGTATGCAAGCTTTGGGACTACTTCATCATCTTTAACGGACTCGATTAATTATGTGTATCCCATCACTGTTTAAACTGACCTGTCAATCATCGTCACAGCTCAAATCCTCCACATTTAGTTTAATCTGTATAGGAGAGAAATGTAGTTGCTTATTGAGCTCCATTTGTATGTCTTTAATGCAGAGACCCTCCTCATGTGTTTGTAGTTTAAATATAATGATGTATTTAAAGGTAAAATGGCCAAACGTGTCATTACAAAAGTTTTCAAAGCTGCTGCAGGTGAAATATAATGTGGACAACACTGAATAAATATCTTTAGTCAAGTGATAGTTGGTCACTTAAACCCCTTTATCTAGACCTCTCTACTTAACCGTCGGACTCACACATTCGTCATATTTGTAGTTTTTAGACACTTTGTATCCGCATTTGTAGTTCTAATCGAATCCTTGTCCAACTCGCAATGGATTGTGGGCAATATCAGTCGTTAGTGTGTGCATTGATCCGCACTTCAAATTCAGACTGGAAATAGTAAACCATCCAGGTATCTTTGGAATACTCTTTTCAACATACTACGATTTGAGACATACAGTATTGTTCAAAATAATAGCAGTACAATGTGACTAACCAGAATAATCAAGGTTTTTCGTATATTTTTTTATTGCTACGTGGCAAACAAGTTACCAGTAGGTTCAGTAGATTCTCAGAAAACAAATGAGACCCAGCATTCATGATATGCACGCTCTTAAGGCTGTGCAATTGGGCAATTAGTTGAATTAGTTGAAAGGGGTGTGTTCAAAAAAATAGCAGTGTGGCATTCAATCACTCATCAATTTTGTGAAGAAACAGGTGTGAACCAGGTGGCCCCTATTTAAGGATGAAGCCAACACTTGTTGAACATGCATTTGAAAGCTGAGGAAAATGGGTCGTTCAAGACATTGTTCAGAAGAACAGCGTACTTTGATTAAAAAGTTGATTAGAGAGGGGAAAATCTATAAAGAGGTGCAAAAAATGATAGGCTGTTCAGCTAAAATGATCTCCAATGCCTTAAAATGGAGAGCAAAACCAGAGAGACGTGGAAGAAAACGGAAGACAACCATCAAAATGGATAGAAGAATAACCAGAATGGCAAAGGCTCAGCCAATGATCACCTCCAGGATGATCAAAGACAGTCTGGAGTTACCTGTAAGTACTGTGACAGTTAGAAGACGTCTGTGTGAAGCTAATCTATTTTCAAGAATCCCCCGCAAAGTCCCTCTGTTAAAAAAAAGGCATGTGCAGAAGAGGTTACAATTTGCCAAAGAACACATCAACTGGCCTAAAGAGAAATGGAGGAACATTTTGTGGACTGATGAGAGTAAAATTGTTCTTTTAGGGTCCAAGGGCCACAGGCAGTTTGTGAGACGACCCCCAAACTCTGAATTCAAGCCACAGTACACAGTGAAGACAGTGAAGCATGGAGGTGCAAGCATCATGATATGGGCATGTTTCTCCTACTATGGTGTTGGGCCTATTTATCGCATACCAGGGATCATGGATCAGTTTGCATATGTTAAAATACTTGAAGAGGTCATGTTGCCCTATGCTGAAGAGGACATGCCCTTGAAACGGTTGTTTCAACAAGACAATGACCCAAAACACACTAGTAAACGGGCAAAGTCTTGGTTCCAAACCAACAAAATTAATGTTATGGAGTGGCCAGCCCAATCTCCAGACCTTAATCCAATTGAGAACTTGTGGGGTGATATCAAAAATGCTGTTTCTGAAGCAAAACCAAGAAATGTGAATGAATTGTGGAATGTTGTGAAAGAATCATGGAGTGGAATAACAGCTGAGAGGTGCCACAAGTTGGTTGACTCCATGCCACACAGATGTCAAGCAGTTTTAAAAAACTGTGGTCATACAACTAAATATTAGTTTAGTGATTCACAGGATTGCTAAATCCCAGAAAAAAAAAAAAATTGTACAAAATAGTTTTGAGTTTGTACAGTCAAAGGTAGACACTGCTATTTTTTTGAACACACCCCTTTCAACTAATTGCCCAATTGCACAGCCTTAAGAGCGAGCATATCATGAATGCTGGGTCTCGTTTGTTTTCTAAAAACCTTGATTATTTTGGTTAGTCACATTGTACTGCTATTATTTTGAACAATACTGTACTAATTCTATTTTCCAATACTATTTAGTATGGATAGTATGCGTTTTGGGGACGCAGGGTCTGTGTTTGGCCGGGAAGCGTTTTCTCACAAATAACGGAAAATTGCGTGTTTGGCGGGGAAAGAGTTAAGCAGACAGTCTACTAATACTCTAGTTGACATTAGCAAAGTTATTCATCGTCAACAGAATGTGGGGACCATCAAAATAAAGTGTTTCCAACATCGGTTTTCAAATGTAATTGCACCAGGCAAATAGCAGTTTTGTAAATATGGTGCTTTGCATATTAAGCGTTAGCAATGAGATGTGTTGCACTGGACAGAATAACAAAGACTTTATGCAACCGGCCCATGGTTAGGTTGGATGGCGCGTGACTGGTGAATGTTTTTGTGCTGAAATGCCAAAAGTGTCACAGCTGTTCAACTACGGTCAGGTACTTCAAAGATCTGTATTTCTTTTGAATGTAATAAACATATTTTGTGGCCTGATGTGGCTAAGAAAGAGCATTGTATGGTTTGTTAGACTTGCCATGTCATTAAAATGCACAGCAAACAATTAGTAAACAGATTCAAACGGGATCATTTAACACAACCAAATGTCCACCAATGAGCCAAACTCATCAATAGTCTTTACATTCCTAATGCTTCAGAGGATTTTTTTTCCAGCTACTGGTTTGAATTTGGTTGAACATAAGACACATAACACTGTGTCAAAAGACAATATAACCCATTACAATCAGTGATTCTGTCTTCACTGGATGCAACATAACAATTCCCTGACAGTAAACTGATGCCTCTTTCTATTTATGACGTACTAACATGAAGGACAAATGCTTTGCAATGGTCGCTTTACGGTGTAGACACAGTGTTTGGTTCATGTTATGGCTTTATATGCCATAGGACACTAACACCAGACATTGTTTATTTATAGTTTGTGAGTTTGTTATGCAATTAAAAACCACTATCAATGCTAGGTCAAGCTTTCTGGGACATCCGTCAAATGGAAATTAAGTCATTGCATTTGAAAACAAAGACAAAATTCTCAAGGTAATGCAAAGCTTGATTAGCCTAGAAATCTACAAATATAATCTGCCGCAAGTGTCGTCTAGCAACTCTCAATACACTTCTGAGCTGTAAAAACCAAACTCTGCCAATCACATCGTGTATAGAGTCAGTGGGCGGGGCCATAATGACGACGGCCGAGTTGCGTTTGCGTGCTTCTAGTAAACACAGAAACTGGCGAACGGCGGCGGTCTTTCGAATCAGCTTTGACCGCGACTCTGGAAGACTTGAGTTAAGCTTTTCTCTGAGAAAAGAACGGCACTGAAGTCATTCTTAAAAAGGGAAGATGTGTTCGGAGTTTAGCCGACCGGATACGGCGAATGTTTAATCTGTCAACGAGCTCCGCTTCACCTTTGAAAGAATCCAAAATAATCAAAGATATTTGATATTTGACTTTGAACAAAGACATTTGTTTTATTGTGTTTCACCCCCCTCTCTCTTATCAGTGGAGCTGTTTGGGATTCCTAAAGACTAAGAGATGTTGCGGGCCTGTAGGCCAAATGTGTGCCACACCTGTAGTACAGTGGGGGAAGTTTGCTCTGATTGGTCAGTTTGAATGTCTCAGGGTTTCAGTCACATGGTCAAGGGATGGATAAAAGAAGATTGTAACTGTTGCTCGGGGGCTTTTTTCCTCTGACGCTGTCTTTTTCTCTCGCTGTCGCTTCTAGGGGCCTTCTTTGGCTCTCTCTTTTTCTCTCTCTTCTATCTTTCTATCTCTCTCTATCTCTCTCTTTCTATCTCTCTCTGTCTCTCAGGTAACATTCTATTCATGCTGGGTACGATTAATGGTATAAGTTTTATCATCTCATTCATCTATTTTGTAACTATTTTAAGTGTAACCATAACCGGATTTTGTCATTAAATTATTTCAATTATAAATGATTTGCTAACTAGTTTGGATTTGGTATTGACTTTGAAGTTCTACCTGTTGCAATACAATATAGTCACATTAAAGCAACGCTCTCCCACATATTTTGCTATTGTAACTGCGCTTATTTCCGTCGTTGGTATAAGTTGCAGTGGGTGGTTATAGACGAGAAATGTACAGTTTTCTACCATCACGCTGATAACGTTTCTTTAGTCGTTCAGCAACCCTGCAGTCAGAACCACTGTAGGCGATCCACCCTTACAGATGGTGCCGAAACCCGGGATCCCTTGCAGTGATTTTCTGAAATTCATCAGAATGAGGACATTTTTCCATAAAGGGTTACTTCAGCGAATAGCATATGGCTTTGTATCAGTAGAAACCCTGGAGTATATTCAAATGATTGTGCTTCCCCACCTCATATCCCCCTGAGACAAGAGATTTATGCATTTTATTTCTGTATGCATTTTTATTTATGCATTTTATTTTTATTCCTCCTATGATGCAAATTGACGATTTTTGCATCATAGGAGGAATGTTTGGCCAAAGGCTAAAGACTACAGCCAGCAGAGGGAGCCATTTCCGCATGTCTTGAATTCGCGCATGGGGGATGGAGATCACACTCACAGCTCAGCTCAGCTCAGGCACTCATTTAAACGGAGATATGGTGAGCAATGGAAGTCTTCTAACTTCTCAAATTAATTTCTATGAAAGTTAAGCTTGCAAAGGCATGAACTGAAACGTGCCAGACTGAACTGGCGTTGTGAATGAATGCTGTGAGTGTAGTCGTGATTACCTCAGCTCTCATCACGAGAGCTCATTCAGCTCATTTATCTCACTCCTGAAGTCAGTGCTCAGTGCTGTGATACTCGCACGGAGACTCACTCATTATATTAAACAGACACGTTCAGTTTTTAATTGTAGTGTCTTCTCCAACTCAGTCACAGTAATCCAGTAGCGGTGGCTTTGAGAGTGGCCTCACAGGGCAGCGAAGCATTCTGGGAATTGTAGTCTTTCATTCCCATGAGACAAAAATACATTTTTTGTCTTTTCTCAGTCTAGAAGACACCAAATTAAAAAATAATTTCACATTTCTACTACATTGATGACCCAGTTTAAATACAGATTCATCTTCCCAGCGCTGAAGTACCCCTATAATTGATCTTGTGGATTAAAGCTGGCCTTCTGACTAAGGAATGGGTAAGTCTGTTTTCATTGTTTATGAATTTCATGAAGCAGAACTTCATCCAAGAAGAAGGTTTTAAACAGCTGTAATAGTCCCATTACTGTACAATCCGAGAATATTCAGAATATCACCTCGGGATGGAAGGGAACATTTCTAATAACAGTGACGTATTGTTTGCTTTATAGAGCGAAAAAGCTGAGCCTACCTTGTCTAAACTTAAGAAAGAGGATATTGGAATTAACAGTTCATATGATGAAATGCTTAGATGGTGGGACATCATTGGCAAACACCAAAAGAAATCAAAACGTGGTGAAATAATTGAAGCTTTAAACTTTATTAATTTTAAAGGGCTACATGATGATGTGACACCATTTCTATTATCAAGCCTAGAGGCTAAATGTAAAGAAGTGAATTCTAAAAATGCTGAAGCAGAAAAGTCTAAGGCAAAGATTCAGGATCTTCAAGCACAGCTAGATAAATTACTAGCGGAGCTGTTAGCCCTGACTGAGAAGTGAAAAAATCACAAGGAGACCATTGCAGATCTCAAAGCTAAGCTAATAGCTAAAAAGTTCATGCCTCCCAAAACGCTTAACAGCGATGGGACTAAAACGCATGTTCCCTTTTTAGATTAGGTGACTTGCTCTAATGGATCTGAAACGTTTAGTTCAGAAAATGCATGTGCAACTCAAGGAAGTGTGCCTATTTCAGTTCTTAAGGTGATGCAGCACCGCAATAGCGCAGTCATGTACCAGTACGCTTCGTGTTCAAGCATTAGAGAGTCATGAAAATCCTCCAACTCCAGGAGAACATAGCAGACAACCCTATGGCAAAGAGAACAGGCTTTGCATTTCAGGCTAGGCCTTCAGCTATTAACCTCACTGGCTAATGGGCTAGCAGCCTTATAGCAGTGAGTTTAATAGTTAAACATCCACATTGCAATGATGTTTGTATTTTCAAATTTGTCATTGTACTAAACCTATTGTGCGCATTGAACACACATTATAGTTGTTTGTGTTAATAAACACACATAGACTAGTTAAGTTTATTCTTTAAAACACATGATTGCTTTACTGTTAGTGTTGTATGAAACACTTAGGATAAAGGTTGTAGATGCTATGCATTCTAGACCATGTATCTTGTGAGAATTGGAATAACTTTAAAGGGGCGGTGAAATGCTGTTTCATGCATACTGAGCTTTACACTGTTAAAGACTTGGATTCCCATCCTAAACATAGACAAAGTTTCAAAAACTTATGTTGGACGTTTGATGGAGTATTTCTGTGTCAAAAATACTCCTTACGGTTTCTCACAAGTTTCGGAGAGTTTTTTTCGAGTATGGGTCGGCTTGACGTTAATAGAGCGGAAGGTCCTTGTATGGGCCGTACGGCTCTTCTCCCGGTAGGGTGCGCGCACGTGACTAGAGCGAGAGAGGAAATGCACGCCCATAAACACTCTCTCAAGGTGCAGATCCAGTCGATCCAGGCGCCGCGCTCCACTTTATTCCTATGGGTGACGTCGAGCGACTTCAACGCTTCAGCACAGCATTCGGGGAAGGCAGCGCTGCATTTGAACCGATTTGAACGCAGAAATGACGGGAAGCTTCACAACATCGCGGATTTCCACAGTCACTGCTGTCAGGACTTCAGCAAATCATACCAAAGAAGTGTGTTTCTGACGGAGCGGTCCCAGCGATAAAGGTTCGGTCCTGCTTTGGAAGCAGCCGGTGAGTTAAACTGCTTCAGATGTCTGTGCTGTCGGCTATCGTCACGTGAGTAAACATCAGTAAACGACACGATCGCGTGCTTCGTCATTCAAATGCGCTAACGGACTCCATTGTTGTTCTGTATAACGTTAAACTAGTCTGACGTGCAAAACCGTTTTGCTTGCTACTGCTAAGGTTTATTCGCATACAATAGTCCATAAACCGAATCATGTCCTCATAAACTGCGAGTAAACACACACAAATGTTGACAGGCCACTAAATACAGTCCATACCACAGAGACGGACGTCCTGCTGCTGCTGTTTCTCCTGTTCAATTTATTTCAGCCTCTGGATCACGTATTAGCTGAATCCGATCGATAGCATACATGGGTTCCTCCACGCTTGAGGACGTCACCGCTTTGTTCGCGCTCGTCATTCTTTAGCTCCGCCCACACGATACGCCTCCAGCCGCTCGGTTTTTTCCGGAAAGACTCGGTACAGCCCATATTTCTTTTACAAATATAATAAAACTAAAGAATTTTCGGAGATATGAAGGATGCAATGCTACTCTATAGGTACTCAAGATTGACATGAGATTGACTGAAATTGAGTGTCCCCCCCCCCCCCCCCCCCTTAATACTTGAATTGTATCGCAATTTCAAGTTTCATGTGTTTCTATGTTGAATGTGTTTGTCTCCTAAGTGGAAAACTCTGCTATTTTCCATATAGCTGAAGTAAAACCATGTACAGGAGCATAGAATTGCCATTTACAATTGCATTAACCATGAAAATGCTTTCATCACAGCAGGATTCAGTCACTCTGACTTTTGCACTTTATCATTTATCTCTAACACAAACATTGGTGGGGGGAGATGTTGAGCCAACCACACCTCACTCACATTCTCAGCTGGCTGCCTGTTCAACAGGACCAAATTTGCATCACAATTGTAAACCCTCCTCACCATGTTTGGGCATGATGCACATAGCCACAGCTAAATGCATTCACATAGATTTGATCTTCACACACAAAGTCAAATCTACATCTGCCTTATAAAAATTCTTTACATCTAGACTGTATTATATATCTGTGAATTTCTTCTTTTTCTTTGATTTACTAATTCAGTTCGTTATTATTTGTCTCACCAAGTTAAAAATCAAAATTTACGTTAGTATTTCTCATTCTTACCTAAGTGCAAACATTTATTTTATCATTGTATTGTAACAATGAATTTGATTTGAAGCATTTCTGAAACTTATTTGATTATTTGTATTTTGTCCATTTGACTTGGAACAATGTTTTAGGACATCCATTCAATTGAATCTCTGTATTTGGTTACACTGAATACTTTGTTGATACTCTTCATGAAAGTAGGGTTTAAAACCAGCAATGATTGTTGTTTTGTTATAATCCAATTTATTTTTAATGTTTCCAGAAACAATGTAAGAGCTTGTGAGATCTTCTTTTATTCTCAACATTGACCACTTTAATAAATATATCGATTTAAGGGCTTATTGCCAGAGACCATTGTAATCTGACCATATCAAACTTCTGACCAATGACAAATGCCATGTATGCTTTTGCTCTTTGTGGTGCTATATGTTCTTTTAATCACAGGATACCTGCTGGACAAGTTCACATCCTGTGTCCTCAGGAAGAGGGACAAGCGTTTGCTCTAACCTTCAGTGACTGTACTCTCGAGGTGTTAAGTATTCAATGGACGTTTTGCATATCAAACAATGATGCAACACCATTTGATGGAGCCTTCCCATGCAGGACTGCAATGAGAACAAAGACTGAACTGGCAAACTGCTTTTGCAACATTTCTGGACGACAAGTCTGAAGATGACATCTACACACAACTGGAAGAATGTCTTTGTGGACTGTGTCACCTCTGGACACTTTATGAACGTGGCCAAAGGTGCCATGGGAGGACTGAAAGAATCCAAAATAATCAAAGATATTTGATATTTGACTTTGAACAAAGACATTTGTTTTTCTGTGTTTCGCCCCCCTCTATCTTATCAGTGGGGGTGTTTGGGAGTCCTTAAGACAAAAGCCCCTTTCACACTGCACGTCGGACCCGCAATATTCCCGGAGCATTGCCGGGTCGCCTTCTGTGTGAAAGCAACCACGTCCCGGCATTGATGACCGAACTGAACCCGGGTCGGGGACCTAGTAACATTGCGGGATTCGACCCGGGACGAGTGCTGTGTGAACAAAAGCCAAAACTAATGCCGTAACGTGTACGTAGTTATCGTGCGACTCCTAGAGCTTGTTTTTTCAATAACACAACCCTGCAGTGCCAGAAGAGCTCGTCGGTGTTTTAAACGCAGAGAGTGTTCGTATACAAAAGAAACTAAAATTAAACAAGCAGAAATGTGCGCAAACTGGACACAAGTCGAGACCACGGAGCTCCTTACTATCCGCGCTGAAGCGGAGATCGCTCGCCGTTATACGTCACATCAGGATGTCACGAGTCAACTCGATCCGGGACCGTTACGGGTTGTGTGTGAAAGCACACATATTACGGTATTTCGCTGGCAGTGAGAATGGACCAAATCTAGCGGCCCGAGAACAAATGCCGGGTCACATTATCCGTGTATTTGCCGGAATCGCAGTGTGAAAGGGGCTAAAGAGATGTTGAGGGCCTGTAGGCCAAATGGTGCCACACCTGTAGTACAGTGGGGGAAGTTTGCTCTGATTGGTCAGTTTGAATGTCTCAGGGTTTCAGTCACATGGTCAAGGGATGGATAAAAGAAGATTGTAACTGTTGCTCGGGGGATTTTTTCCTCTGACGCTGTCTTTTGCTCTGGCTGTCGCTTCTAGGGGCCTTCTTTGGCTCTCTCTTTTTCTCTGTCTTTCTATCTCTCTCTATCTCTCAGGTATCATGCTGGGTACGATTAATGGTATAAGTTTTATCATCTCATTCATCTATTTTGTAACTATTTTAAGAGTAACCATAACCAGATTTTGTCATTAAATTATTTCAATTATAAATTATTTGCTAACTAGTTTGGATTTGGTATTGACCTGTTGCAATACAATATAGTCACATTAAAGCAACGCTCTCCCACATATTTTGCTATTGTAACTGCGCTTATTTCCGTCATTGGTATAAGTTGCAGTGGGTGATTATAGACGAGAAATGTACAGTTTTCTACCATCACGCTGATAACGTTTCTTTAGTCGTTCAGCAACCCTGCAGTCAGAACCACTGTAGGCGATCCACCCTTTCACCTTCGTTGCTCTGGTTTGTTGTAGCGCTATCCAATCGCGTGCAGAGCGAGTTTGACAGACGACCGTTTATCCGCCCCTCGGATTGAGCTGTCAATGGAGAGTTTCCAGACCAAACATCTTGTTGTGGGTCCGGCTTGTCAGGCTATAACTTGATGCTAGAGGTAAAAAAAAAATCATATCAGGAATCTTGGTGTGATTTTGGAGTCGTACCTTAAGTTTCACTAATCTTGTCAAAGCAATAACTAAATCAGCATACTATCATCTCAAAAATATTGCAAGATTTAGATGCTTTGTTTCCAGACAAGACGTATAGAAACTTGTAATGGACTCCTCACTGGCCTTCCCAAAAAGACAATAAGACAGCACCAACTCATACAGAACGCTGAGCAGAAACACGCCATAAACTTTATTGGCAGGAAGTTTGATCCGGTTTAGCTCCACGGATGCCTGATCTAATTATCTAACATGCCAGCAATGAGTCGGTCGGCGGGGGTAGAGAATTAGGGATTCATCTTCTTTGGTTAAAGGGTTAGTTCACCCAAAAATGTAAATTGTGTCATTAATTCCTCCTGTGGTTGGCCAGCCGTCAGTCCTCCGTTCATCTTCACACACAGATGAAGATATTAGTGTTGAAATCCGATGGCTCAGAAAGGCCTTCATTGACACCAATGTCATTTCCTCTCTCAAGACCCATAAAGGCACTAAAGACGTCATTACAAAGCCCATCTCACTACAGCGGCTCTACAATCATTGATGAAGAGGCCAGAATAGAGTTAGTGCGCAAAAACACTAAATAACGACTTATATAGTGATGGCCGATTTTAAAACACGTCTTCCTGAAGCTTCAAAGCATTATGAATCAGTGAATCGATTCACTGATTCATACTCGAGCTTCGTTTATAGTCTGATGGAGACACGCTGTAAACAAAACAACCTTCGTAAACATGTGTAAGGATTTCGACACAGAGGAAGACTTGCATTTTTTTGGTCAGCCATATTTATTTGAACCTGAATACACGGGCGCACCAGATAACACGTCAGCAGCGTCACTTGAAAACAAACCCGGAAGAGAAGCCAATGCTGAATAAAGTCGTAGTTTTTGTTATTTTTGGACCCAAATGTATTTTGGCAGGGTTGCCAACTCTCACGCATCTGGCGTGATTCTCACGCTTTCAGGCTCTGTCTCACGCTCTCACTCCGCCCAACTCAATCTCACGCCAAATTGCCAAACCTGCTTTTGATATTAAACAAAGCTATAAGCTTTAATTTTTTTTAATGTGTTTTAATGAAATTCAAACAATAAATAGCGTTTTGGCGCTAATGTGGCATAATGTTAAAGCCAGAGGCGTTGAAAAGCGGAGTTGCATGCTCTCGTCTCCCTGCGGCGCGCTGGTCACGTGGCCCATGAGCGCTCAATACTTCTAGCGCCGTGCCAATGCATTAAAATGGCTTAAGCGGATACACAACAGTTTCACCATATAGATGTTTGCTGCAAGTTTTGGTAAACAGTACAGCTTAGTGTTTATTGATTATTAAGTCAGCCATATTTACAGGATCGTTTTATTATGGAGAGTGCAACATTGTTAACATTAATGTTATTCTTGTATTTAGCCCTCAGGTATTCCTTACTAATAGGTCACACTCATACTCATTAAATTATATTTATTGAATATTTTGAGAAGATCTTTTGGTACTAAATACTATTTGTGCAACAATTATTTTCAATAAATGACCACTTAAAATATTTTTCTTCTAATATTTGTATTTCTTCTAAAATTTATATTACAATTAGTGTAGTAATTAATATTAAAATGGAGAATTCCAATTCAAAGAGGCAAATTAGAGTCATTTTGTGGCTAAAAAATATTAATGTTTATTTGTAATGCCATTAGGTGCCTTATGGCTCTTTAATAAATATACATGTATCTAATCTAGTTGCTCAAAAATATATTGCAGTCTTTGCATTCTAATAAATATTTAGATATGATGATCAAACACTAGATTTCTTTAAATGTGAAATTTCAAAACTTAAATAACTTGCATCCTAATCTTTTTAATGAATAATGATACTTATATAAGCAGTCACAAGTGAATATTAAGGAATGGCACATATAATTTGACCCAAGAAATCTTTAAACTAGTGCCAAAACAAACATATTATTATGAGTGCCAAAACAAACATATTATTATATCTATATTACTAGATATAAACTGATACTGAATCAAGATCAAAAGCATTACCCCCCCCCCCCCCCCCCCCCGGCCCCCAAAAAATCTCACTCCAACCTGAACTTAAAAGTTGGCAACCCTGATTTTGGATGCTTCAAGAGACTCTAATTAACCCACTGATGTCTCATATGGACTACTGTGATGATGTTTTTATTCCCTTTCTGGACATGGACAGTATAGTGTGCATACACTTGCATACACTCTCGGACTAAATATAAAATATCTTAAGAGGTCTTACGGGTGTGGAACGACATTAGGGCGAGGATTTAATGGCATCAATCTCATTTTTGGCTGAACTAACCCTTTAATAATCACATCCATGAACAAGATATCTGCCCGAGTCCTATCCCGATTCTTTCCCACCGGATGTGAGGTGACAAACACATTCCAAGATTCTGAGCTCAAACTTGGCGTCATTAAACTACGCCTTTATTTTAAACAGGCGACCTCTAGCGAACGGAAAAGTTAGATAGTGCACCTTTAAGTCTTGAAGCTGTAATAATCTTGGCTTGACAAAATAAACCTAACCTATAGCAACCACTCAGAACATGTTAGAAACCAACGTGCAACTTCTCAGCAAGCATTATGCATATCACATTAGCAACTGTTTAGTAGCATCCGCCCAAAACACCCACAACCAGGCAACCACTCCCCTAACCCACAACCTAAACACTACACAACATATATATCTGCTTTCAATCTACACAAGGCTGAAGTAATCTTCAACCTCAACTTCATTTCCCCCTGGTTTCACAGATAAGCCTCCCACGCACTCTCACAGAATCGATTAGTATTGTTCACTGCAGAATAACTCACGTCTGTGTTAAATAAACAGGAATGGAGATGTAGAAATTAAAGTTGAAGCTCCAATCTCAGATGCTCAGCTGGTGCCGCCTCAGTGACTACTTGCTCAGAGAGAAGCTGTCAATCATAACATCCGTTTTTGTAGCATCAAATAACTAACTAAAACCACACTTATTTAATAAACGAACACTTGAACCAACATCAGCGTGAATAAAAACTACCTAAAATGACAGAAACCATCTTTGGAAATAAAGTGTAAGTTTAGTTTGTCTCACGACCCATTAGATTGCATGGAGAGGGCGGGGCTTATGAGCTATACTGGATCGAGCCACCAGGGGGCAATCGAGACACTTTGGCCCCATTCACACTGCAGGCAAAAGTGGCCCAAATCTGATTTTTTTGGGGTCAAGTGACCAGGTCAGACCTCTTCAGAGGTAGTGTGAACACTCAAATCTAGCCCAGATCTGTTTTTTTCAAATCAGATTTAGACCACATACAAATGTGGTCCTGAATCAGACCCAGATCTGATTTTTTCCAATGCAGCTGCAGTGTGAACAACCAAAGCGGATTTGATGCGGATATGATGCGTATTTTACGTCAATCTATGTCGACATTTGTCACAATTATGCACCGACGAGGTAACCCTAGACACAACAGACACAGACAGCAATATTAAAAACTTGACTAGATATGGAGAACAGCGATGGAGTGAGTCAATGGAGGGAGAGTGAGGTGTTAGACCTATTTAGTATATGGGGAGATACTTCAATTCAAGCTAAACTAGAAGGATCCTACCGTAACCGCTCCGTTTTTGAAAGCACACAAAATGGAAGAATGGGGACACAGAAAAGTCTGGCTTCAGTGCCAAAGGAAGGAGGCAAAAGGCCAAAATAACCAATTTTGCTCTCTTTCTTTTCGTTCTTCTCCTCTTCAGCTCCTGCTCATTAATGTTATGGCTTCCATTACACAAACATGTTTAAATAAAAGCGAAAATGTTTACTTCCTCTATAACCTCCCGAACTTTAGTGCAACAGCGTGCTGCATCTGATGTCATTGATAGGGTTGGGCATCGTTTTGATTTGAACGATTCTGATTCCGATTCCGATTCTTACTTTCGATTCCGGTTCTTTTCGATTCTCGATTCCGATTCTTTGAGGGGTGGAGTCAAAACATATCACATCCATATTCAATGCTACTTTCAATACAACGGGGGAAAAACGCTGCATATACTGTCAATTAGATATTTTTTATATATATATATTTTTTTTTTGTCTGTCTTTTGAAAGTCTAGGCAATCAAACATTTCTTCTGAAGAGATCACTTTATATGATAAAGCTTTTTCTCCTATATAAACATTGATCAATTACTATTAAAATTATCTCACAAATATTTGTTAACTCAATGTATTTTTTACAACGGGGTAATTGTGTTGCAATAGTTTACACACAGCACAAGTAAGCTTGAATTTGAATGGTAAATTGAATAAACAAAGATACATATTACAAAAAAATTGCACAAATAAATACAATAGAATAAAAGATATAAATGAAATAGACTGCTTTATTTTTTCAGGTAGGTCTAACATTCAGGTAAGAAACTGAATAAAAAAACGCAAAGTCGCTAAATAAATTTAAAATAACATTGGATAATGTTTTTGCAAAAAATTAAATAGTTTCATATAAAACCATTAAAGTTAGACAAGTTGATCAGTCAAGAGCAGTGTGATCGTTTGTCTTTTTGTAGTTTGACTTTGAATAACAAATGACTGCTGTCCCTTTAAGAACTGCCGCACTCGTGGATCCTGAACACTGTTCCTGTTACTCATTCTTTATTTCTTCCTGAATTGTTTAAGACTGTGTTTACATACTGTTCAAAATGTGCACTGAGAATTTGTTTGAGTGTATTTGACCAATAATAAGCTGTAAAAAGAAGCGAATATTTGCTCTTGTATGTCAGGGGCGGCTTTATTACGGTAGGCTATGTGTGTGTGCGCGCTTCAGATGTGAGCTTGAAATCTGCGGGGATTCGTAGAATTATGTGCAATCCCGCGCGAAATTCAGACCGATCACACACACTAACACTAACACGCTGTCGTGAGGTAAAGTCCAGCAGAACGCGCGTCCGTCGTGTTCAGAGGTTAACCGGCTGAGTGAGAATATGCGGCTGCGTGTCAACTCGCTGTCGGTCAGAGAGGAGAGGAGAGGAGAGCAGCTGGAATCGATTGTGTAGGCTGAGCAGGCTATCGTAACTTTTCAGATATTTCAGTATCGATATTTTTGACAACACTAGTTGCACTGTGCCGACTCAGGCTTTTAAAAGTGAAATAAATCCACACTTCAGAGCCGCTTACCGGGCTTCCATGACTAAAAGAACAAGCGGGCGCGCAAGCACCGGAAATCAGGTGGCCATGGAAACCAAAACTTGCGCGCTTGGAACCGAAGATCGGAACCGAAAATAAATTTTCTAAACGATTCCAATGGAATCGTTATTTTTTAAACGGTTCAGAGTTAGAACCGGTTCTCGATGCCCAACCCTAGTCATTGATATTGTTCTTTTGCACATGCGGGTTAGTTTGAAACCTGAAACAGTTCACACTGGAATCAGATTTAGGCCACATTTCAAAAGGTAATGTGAACAGCCAAACAAAAAAATCAGATCTGAGCAAAAAATCTGAATTGAGCATTAGGACTTGCGGCGTGAACTTCACTTTTCAGGACTTGCTCTATATTTATCTTGGTCCATTAACTTATCTTAAAATATGACAGTGCCATTATTTTGTCTCAAGATGCACACCAATAATGTTAATGCACACTAATGCTGCGTTCACACTGCACGCGAATGACGCGAATAAATCGCGCTATTCGCGCAAAGTTGGACGCGTGAACAATTTGAATCCATTCGCTTCATTCGCGTGTGAAATTCACTTCATTCGCGCGTGACATTCACTACACAACAGACGCGAATTCGCGAGTCATGGGACGGGGTTCTGCCAGGCAGCGGCAGTCGGCAGAAAGACTATCCGAGTTAAGGCTGCTCTCACCGGGGTTGATGAGCGCTGAGCTCCGGTGATCGCCTGGGTCTCACACCTCCGAAAACACCAGATCAAATTTTCAAATAGGAGCTCTCTTAATAAATAAATCACATATTTGAGCTTTAAACAACTACATTCTCGCCTGAAAAACTATTAAAAGTACATTTACTGACACAATAGAGTAGTATTTTTAAATTACTCTGGCCTCGGGGTTCCCCTATGGGTTTCCCATCCCTCACTTCACCACGTGACAGCAGTAAGCAGGCTCCTCATTGGTTAACGCGGCGAGAATATCCGCCAAAGTTCAGATTTTTCAATTTGAGCGATTCGCGTGATTCGCGCCAAAACGCTCAATTCCCGTGATCATTGCCACTTCAATCGCACGAATCGCGCCGCAGAATGCCTATTCGCATCTCTGCATTGACTTAACATGTAAATCACTCGCGCGAATCGCGTCATTCGCATGCGGTGTGAACGCAGCATAAGACACGTTTTTCAAAATAAAAAAAGAAAAAAAATTATTTTAAATTATAAAAAAAGGCCGTGGCTTGATGATGATGATGTGTATGTGTGTGTGGTAACGCAACGCTGATTTATTTCACACACATCTGAGTGTGTTAAAGTGATGTTATAATGCGACTCTGTGTGTCAGCTCGACGCTACAATGAGACGCTTGTTCACACTGCAGTGAGCGAGATCATATTAGGCGGTAAAACACGGCACTCTGAGCGGTAAATCATCAACACCAGATTTAAACAATAAGACTAACTGTGTTGAGCGTGAGAACAATTATTAGTTTCTGTCCATCAGTGATCCAAACAGTGTCTTATAAAACACATCAGATATTAAAAAGCGCTGTTGTGTTTCCATGGTTACTACATAATAACACGGGTATGATGTCATTTAGAGGCCACACACACACACACATACACACACACGGTCCGTGTCCTGGTTAAAATCACTGATTTCTCTGGATTTAAGCATTCTTGGAAACGTTTGGAATAATGCACACAAGTCAACACAACAATATATAACACTGTTCTAGTAGTTTTTGGATGTTTTACACATTGTGCCTTTAATAGAATGCAAATTTAAAAAACATTAAGTATTTATACATCATAGTAGTTTTAACATTGTTCTAGTGGTTTTTGGATAGGCCTATTTTAATCCAAAAATCTTACATATTGTGCCTTTAAGGCCTAATCTTGGTTTAAACCAGGTGAAAACAGGCCATAACCTTTCAACGGGTTTAAACTTCCAGATAGGGCTTTGCCAAACCAAAAATCAAACTTTCCTTTTATAGTTAGCAAAAAATATAGAATTATAAAACTATGAAATAAATCCTTAGAAGTTCCATCGACTATGAAATTATAAAAAACGTTAAAGTAAGTATAATAATCAGAAATAGAATAATAATTTCAAACCACGACTAAGTGAATAATTTCCGCAATTATTTCAATCGAAAAGCGGGATTATCTCTTCTGAGGTGTTCGTGTAATGATGTAGCGAATCTGCGCCGCGGGACACACAGATGATGACGTCATGCTCTGAACATCAGCTCAAAGTTTCGCATCCGGTTGAGTTTATTATTATAAGCCTTAACATAACGCGTTACCTATCCTTAATTACAAAGTGTCAGCCGCTCGACCGAGCTGGGGATCACATCACGGATGTGTCTTACTCAGGGTTCGTGTTTTCATTACATTATAACACTCACAGACGAATGTCAACAAAGTGTCCGGCTAACGCTGGTTTAGCCAGCTAATGCTAATAAACAGTCTGTTCGCTGCGTTGTTTTACCATTACATTGTTTGTTTGTTTATAGAAAATGACATTAAGTTGATATTATAGTAATTATATTTATATAACGTTAACTATGAAAATATTGAAGGTAACGCATTATTAATCTTGACTTTTGAATGCTAACTAATGCGTAACGTTATGTTGCCTGGCTATAGGCGCAATTAAATTGATTTCACTATCTGGGTTGGTTTATCTACGTTTTCGTGGTTACTAATAAAAAATACCACGTTTTGTATGTCTACCATGGTATTCTCATAAGTGTTTTGATGTGTTACTAATAAGCAGCAAATAAGTTTAATGAAAAACTGCATATTGTTATAAAGTGCTATTAGTTTAAGTCTTTTGTTTGAGAAAATATAAGGGGACACTAACTTTGTCCATTCTTTCACAGTTTTTTTTGTGTGAACATTTTACTTTAATTTGTCCTATGGTGTGACAGAAAGAATATAGGGGTGTCACCACATAGGACAACAGATCTCAACACTTTTATAACACCAACAAAAGAGTTAAATATTTAAATAATTCTAAGACAAACTCTTACTATGACCTTGAATGGAGTCCTTCAACTTATTAAAGTTGTCAGTGGAATTGCCCGATTAAAAATATGGTGTCACACCAGAGGACATGGTTTTCAGTTACAAAATCAAGTTACTACGCTTTTTAGAAATGTATAGATCAGGGTGGTAAATTAGCACCAGCAAATGGCGGGTACTTTTTCAAATTGGCGAGTGATTTTGCCATGTATACCAGCCACAGTGGCGGGTGAATTGTAAAACATATTTTTACTGGTTCGTTACTACTTAAAACATTCATTGTTGCAGATTGGACAGCTTTTGTCAAAGAATGATGTTACTAGTAACAATAATGCACCTTTTCGATTCTGACCGTTTCTGCCATTGAAATGACTGGGGAAAAGTGTCCAAATCAACCCAAATTCACCCCATACTGTGCTAATGCACTTTCTTTTATAAGTTTGAAATCTGGAAAAAGTGGCTGGTAAAAAATATAAGTGGCTGGTAAAATTGGGCATCCACCAGCCACTGTGGCGAGTGGGCAAAAAAGTTAATTTCCCACCCTGATATGGATGAATAAAAATTGTTGTAATTTACTAAAATGGACACTTGTGTGAAATGATGTAGCCTATTTATTAACATTTGTATGCTTTTCTTTTTAATTTATACAAGTTGTAATGTACTGACCCACGCTTGAGACAGTCACACCATAGGACAAATGTAAAAAATCTAAAGACAAAGCAGTTTTTATATCAACAGGTCTATTCAAGAAAGAAATGTTTAACCATACACTGCATTTTAATTAATGACAATACAAATTTTAATGTTGTGTGACAGTGAAAATGGCATATCACTTCAACCCCATTATCATAATATCAATAATATGTGACCCTGGAGCACAATACCAGTCATAAGTCTCATAGATACCACGTCACGGCAACAACCCAAGTGCAGTCGGTGGAGGTCTGGCAAACACACTGACCTCTGTACTGTTCTTGTTTTGACAGGTTGAAACTCAAATCTTGGGGCTCCTGTTGACCCATCCATCCATCCAGCTGGTTTGGGGACGTGTCGTCCCCTCTTCTCCTGCGAGATGGCCAGTCATTTCCGCAGCTACATCTGGGACCCGATCCTCATCATCTCGCAGATTGTTCTCATGCAGTGCATCTACTACAGCTTCTTGGGTCTGTGGCTGGCTGGTGTTGATGGTTTGGTCCACACCAGTAGATCACTTGACCAGATATTCAGTTATGAGGTAATAGAACTGGATGAAATGGGTACAATCATTCTTAGGGTCATCACTTGACCAGATATTCAGTTATAAGGTAATAGAGCTGGATGAAATGGGTACAATCATTATTAGCGTTGTAAAATTATGTTGCGTCACAAAATATCAAAGTAAACAAAAATCTGCACACTGCTATTGCTGCTCCCAAAAATGTATTTAAAAAGGACGTTTCGACCCAAAAGGTCTTCGTCAGGTAAAAAGATGTCCACAACATATCGCAATTAAAAAATGCAACAATATGTATCGTGGATAGTGATAAAAATAATAAAACGTTTACAGATTTTTAGTGTCAGTATTACATTAAACTACTATATATAATGTTCAATATAATGTATAGTAACGAAATATTTGTGTGTCCTGCTAATGCCAAATGTTAGCAGTTAAAAGTGTCCTACATTATTTTGAATATATCTAGTCTGTGACATAATGTAAGCTAAATAAAAATAATTCTGTATTTTTAACTTAATAATCATGAATCTTTTTATTCTAGGTTTATTGGGTTTCCAGCACCAAGTCCAAGCCTATTAATTTCCACCGCCAATGTAATAAATTTTATCATTTTTAGTTTGAATGTTAGGCATTTTTAACTTTTTCTGAAGAATTCCATTCATTCCTATGGGGGTCAAATTGACCCGTGAGGGAAGGAGGTGTTACAGCTTTTATGTAAAAATTAGTTTCGGGTCAAAGTGACCCGAAGGAAGGATGAGGGTAAGGTTAAAATGAATACAATTTGAACTGTATACTAAAACAAATAAATTGCAGATTAAGCAATTTATAAATTGACTTTTCAATTATGTTTCTACTGTAATTCATTGTTGAAATATAAACATTTAAACTGAGATTTAATCAAACATACAACAAATGAGACATTGCTAACCGGATGGCCGAAGCCCTTGGCCCCTTAAATGTATCTGATATGATAAACATAGCTGCTTTACCTGACCGGAAAGAGCGGAAGTGCGCACGCCCGGCAACTGTGTCCCGTCCCGTCATAATAAAAGTCCCGGTACTCGCGAACCGTGTGTGTGTAACAATCGCTCCAGCAGCCGTGCTCAGCTCCTCAACACTCGCTCCTGCTCTGCTTCACTACAGTAACGTTAATAACCGCATCCATCAACATGATTTCTGCCCGAGTCCTATTTTCCACCGGCTGTGATGAGAAGACCACATGTCCTAAGATGCTGCGCTCACACTTGGCGTCATCAAACTACGCCTTTGTTTAGAATAGGCGCCCTCCAGTGGACGGAAAGTTGCATAGTGCACCTTTAAAGGTGAACTATGTAGTATTTTTGCAGTAAAATATCCAAAAACCACTAGGCCAGTGTTATATATTTTGTTCAGTTGAGTACTACAATATCCCAGATGTTTCCAACTATTTGTAAATTGTGAGAAAATTGCTATTTTAACTCAGGACCGGGACGTTGCAGCATTGCATTTGAGAGAGTCGCCTGTCAATTGCGTCATATCTGCGTTACCCTGGTTTCGGGTTTTATTTGGCAGGAGCGCTTTACTCTTAGCAGTGTGAACAAGTGAACGCACGGAGTAACGTCATAACATCGTTTTAAACACACTTAAATGTATCTAATATGATAAACAGAGCTCCATTACCTCAAAATCATAACCGGAAGAGCGGATCTGTGCAGGCGCCCGGCAAATGAGTCCCGTCCCGTCATAATAAAAGTCCCGGTATTCGCAAGGCGGGTATTTGTTTAACAATCGCTCCAGCAGCTTTGCTCAGGTCCATAACACTCGGTCCTGCTCTGCTTTAGACTACAGTAACGTTAATAACCGCATGCATGAACGTGATTTCTGCCCGAGTCCTATTTTTCACCGGCTGTGATGAGAAGACCACATCTCCCAAGATGCTGCGCTCACACTTTGCGTCATCAAACTACGCATTTGTTTTGCATAGGCGCCCTCCAGTGGACAAAAGCTGCATAGTGCACCTTTAAGTAAAATGAATATATAATAGTGCATATGATTATCAAAATGCGTTTCCTTAGAATTATTTCTTGACATGGACATTGAATGGCTTTGCTGTAGGAAATCTAATGTTACTTGGCACGTATTGTTGTTTTGCGGTTGAATCACCGATAAGTTCATCAAAATGATATCAACCCAGCCTTTCAAATAACTAGTTTTCTTTCGTTCAAGGTTCTTGGCTTTGCAACAACTCAAGGCCGCTTATCTATGATGGCATTCATTTTGAATTCTCTCACATGGTAAGTTTATGTTAATGTCTCTTATTCCAAATGGTTCTCCCACTTTTGTCTGCCATCTTAAAGGGTGATGAATTGCATTGTTTTATAATGTTAGTATGGTTTTTACATCCAAAAATTGTCATAATTTAGAAATAAAAGGCATTTTCCTACCCTGATTTTAGCCTCTGATTTGAAAGGTGCTATGATGATCATTGTAGCCGATCACAGACATGTTGAGCTCATGAATGCCGTGATCTCTTCATTGTAACTCGACATTAACAAATGCTTTGATCATAACTAACAGTGCAAACACGATGTAAATAAGAGATTCGTTGATTATAACGGAAGTTTTGGCGAGAGTCTAGAACTCGGTAACTAATAAACACACACTGTTTGATTGACAAAAGGATTGTAAAGGAGCGTTCTTTGATGGCTTTCTATATATAATTTAATCACAGTTTAAATAACAGATTATTTTCATCTACGAAGAGAAAACAATGTGAAGTTGAGCATTTAGTTAGGTTTGATTTACTGACACACAGACAAAGAACATCTGACTGTACATGAATCATTACTTCAGGAATCACTGGTCTCAGATCAGGCATTAGAATTAACACAGTTACTCACATGTTGTGGCATTACCATCGAGTCTATATCGTAAAAGTCTGTTTTCTGCTGAAACTGCGACTGATTTCCCAAAGACTCCACAGTGAAATGAAGCGAACACAAATAAATAATGCTCAGCTGAGACGTTCACATTGATGAGAATAAATAAGCTCATTCCTAGCATTAGGATCCTTTGGAAGGTGGTGATGTTATTTTTAGTTTGGCTCTTCTCTCCTCGTCATCTCACTAACACTCCAGTGGGCGGGGCCAAAGTTGTGATGATGAAGTGGGCGTCGATTAGGGCTGCGCAATATTGAAGAAAAATGCGATAAGCGATACCTTGTTAAATAATGCGATATTCGATATGTGATACGATATTGCAATTAGTGTGGAAAATCTATTTCAATTATATAATTTTTTATTTATTTATATACATTTGTGTTTCACATTCTTTCTGGGAAAAGAAAGCATCGCTACAACTTCTGAAAGTGACCAGCTGTGTTTTAGCAAACATTTGTGTCTCAAATTGTTCACGTTTCGATGTGCGTGTCAAACAGCGCGAGACTGCAAATTATTGTGTTTAATAACTCTTTTTAATGTCAAGCAAGTAACAGTAATGGGCCCAGTCTATTCTCTGCCCATTGTGTGACCTAAAACGTACACTTTTCACAATGTTGTAGCAGCCTATTAAAATTATTCAGATATTGCGAGCCATTGCGATATGTACATTTGTGATATTTCGATATATTGCACAGCCCTAGCGTTGATCTTCTTCTGCAGAGGCGGTCTTTCACCATCTATTATAGGCTCATTCACAACGTTTGGCCTAACAAGGATGTTTTCAGTTCTGAAACTTAAGCCACGTTTCCACCGCAGGAACTAGGAACTTTGGGCTGGTGTTCTGTGTGTTTCGACCGCAGGGTCTAAATGAAGTTCCGGGTAAATATTTCCCCCTCCAAACGGCCCTGCTCGCGAGGTAGTACTTTTACAAAGTTCAGGAACTTTCGAGGGCGGGATTTGGGTGCTGAACATGCTGATTGGGGATTTTATTTCAACCGGCATATTTAAAAGTCTTTTGCAAAGTACGTTCAGTAGATATCAGTCTTGCTCTTTCTATCTGATGGCGCGTGTTTGTCGCAGCCATCTCACAGTCAATGTCCGTAATAGCTGATAATAACATTAATCTAGCTTTACAAGATTTCAGAATACACTTTAGTATCAGTGCTCGTCTCTTTTCCACCGTTTTATGAATTACCTTTTTAGTAAACCAATACATAACCAGCAAAAGCAGCACAGCTTGAATCTCTTCCATACTTGTTATTGTTGCAGATATTACTGTCGCGCAATAATGATTACTGTCCGTCGCTGACTGACTGGGAGGAGCAGTCTCGTGCAGTCCTACATCACTGGACTAATCTGCCTAATCTTCACGGTACTTTAGACCGCAATGGAAACGCACAGTAGCAGGTCTGGGGGGAAAAAAGTTCCTGGTACAAATTGTTCTGTGTAATTTTCGGTGGAAACAGGGCTTTATAATATGATGACCCTTATAACTGATTCTTGGCTCTGTTTCTCTTTCTCAGTGCTCTTGGCCTGTGGTTTTTCATCCGACGGGGAAAGCAGTGCCTGGACTTCACCGTAACCGTGCATTTCTTCCACATGATCGGCTGCTGGATCTATAACGCCCACATCCCAGCCTCCCTGTCATGGTGGTTGGTCAACGTGGCCTGCATGGCCCTAATGGCGGTCATTGGCGAATACTTGTGCATGCGGACAGAGCTAAGAGCCATCCCTGTCAACACGGCACCCAAATCGAACCTATGAGGGCTGTTTAGAGACAGATGTGCCACAGCTGGAGTGTATGAGTTCGGCGTATCGGCAGGACTGGCGTGTTGACTAATGCCGCTGTGGTTTTCCAGGAGGACGAGCAAAAGGAACTCGTTTTTTTTTGGTGATGAATTGGTCACGTCACTGTATTTCATCCGGATGACATTGAGATATGCCACATTATGGGTTTTCAAGCTGCAACGTATGAGGATGATGACTTCCTGGGACTTCCTGCAGCATTCGCATCATTTCAAAGGGACTATTGTAATTATATTTAGTAATTATTTAGGATTAACGGTTTACAAAGACGGCTACTGAAACAGCACAGAAAGCATCAAGCATTACATGCAAGTCTTTATCTAAATAAAATGCAGTGCGGTTCTGAATTCTTGGATAATGGTTCCTAATCCTTTGGATAGAAAAAAAGTGGTTTTCATGTTTTTATGAAGTTTGCAAGTTTAAGTCAACATGAAATCAAAATGGACCCATTTACGTTCTTGATAGATGTTTCCTGTTGTTATTGAGCATGTGGTTTCAAAGGACCACATAAAAAGTTTGTTGTTTAATATCCTATTTCACTTGGAAATGTCACATTAAGAAAGTAAAATGGGTCTCGGATGCTGTTTAATGTTTATATGCCTACTTTAATGTATTTTTCATTAAATTTTGACCCACGTCTGTCTGCTACAGTCAGTATCCCTTTCAAAATTTTTGCATTGAGTAATGGTGTGATGTATGCTTTTGTGAAGTTAAAAGGCAAATCAGATCTACCACATCTTTTACACACTCTTGCAATAAATCAGAAACTTCAATACCTGTAAATGTATGATTAGGCAGTGAGACTTGGCTTTCCTTTTCTGTTAACTTTGCAACATCCTCTTTCTCAAACATGTTCAGGCCATATAATACTGACGACCACAGAATACTATAGAAAGGCTAAATATGAACTGTCATGTGTCAGGCTTTATATATACACGATGACTTGGAAAAGGTGTTGCAACCAGTTTTGCTTTTGGTGAAACTAGCTTTGAATGACTTAACAAGATAAAACATTGAAGTTGAACTGCTTAAAGCTGCTCAAGTAAACCTCTCATGGTTTCTCAAACAGTTGTCTGAATAAAACTATATTCTGCAGTGTCCCGCCGTACCTGTTGCTGTTTAGAGTATTGATACGAATAAAGTTTTAATAGAGCACTTGGGTGAATCTCACTACGCCTGGTAAGAAAGTTTCTGGTCAAGATCATATTTACGAGCTGAAATGCCACCAAAAAAAGCCGTAAATACGAGTGGGAAGCTCTGCGTTTTCTTTAATGCTGCCTTCATGTGCAATCGGAAGTATCATCATTTTCACTAGAAACTAGAAAGTTTCCAAGTTAAAAAATCAAACAACCCTTCAAGTCAAAACTTCAATTTTATGAGCTCGTAATCTTGACTTCAGTAGTGGGAAGTAGGAAGGTGGCATAAGCCCTGACGTTTATGAGTCACGTGTCAGTGAGAAACGTTGCAGAATAGGGGAGAGTGGGGTAAGATGAGCCAGTGGGTAAGTTGACCCACCCCTTTTATCTTGGCAACCGTACACTTTTGCTGTCACGTGAGCATATATTTTGGAACAACCCATCAGTTCTCCTTGACTGAAAAGTGGAAGGCACCCATTTTATTTAAAAACTGTTTTTGGCGTCAATTTTGTTTGTTTATTTGACAGTAACAAGCACACCAAATCCTTCTCTGATAAGACCCAGAAAATGCTTAATCAAATAGCTTTCCACCTGGGGTAAATTAAGCCGCAGGAACACTTTTTTTTTTTAGAAGAAGAAGAAGACATATTTTTAGAACCATTTGTCATAAATAATAATAATACATAACATTTATGTAGTGCTTTACATATAGAAGTGGGGAATATATCCTCAACACCACCGATGTGAAGCATCACCTAGATCAGGTGATGGCAGCCATATTGCACCAGAACGCCCACACACACACCAGCTGATTGGTGGAGAGGAGACAATCAGTGTATATAGGGATGATTAGGAGGCTGTGATGGACAGAAGATAATGGGCAAATTTGGCCAGGATGGGATTTTTAATGACCACATAGAGTCAGGACATCGGTTTAACATCTCATCCGAAGGACAGTATGATAGAAAACATCCTGAAATTTCTTTAGATGCTTTCTCTGCCTAATTGGCTCTTATCTTGAGGACCACATGAGTAAAAACTGGATGTAAAAACATCTTACCCCACTCTCCCCTACCACAATATTTGTAGGAAGGCTTTTTTATTTACAACACAATAAGCTAATTCCCGGCACAAAATACAATGCCATTGTAATATAACATAAAGAAAAAACTTAAAAAATGAAAGTATGAAAATGGAAGTTTACATTTACTGTTAATCAACTGTAATGTACTAAACATTATTCTATAAAAAATATATATTTACTATAAAATCAAAGCCATATGTCTAACAAAGCTGTGTTCCAAATTTGAAGTTGATATCACAAAAATTGAAGTTCCCATGATATTTGGTTTAGGCGCAAAAAAAGCCACCAGTTGTCACACACATTCCATTGATTTTCATAAATGCATTCTCCTGTAACAAATTAATACATTTCCGATGAAGGTCATGAGACCGAAACGTTGCTGATAAAAAGTTTTTGATATTGTTTTCAAGTATTGATAGTGTATTTTCTTTTATTTGTTGAGATTTTTGGATTTGGTTATCCTCCTTCCCACGCACCGATCTATTACATACAGGTGTCTGATGGTAATTCATTTAGAATCAATTGATTATAAAGTAGTTTTAAATGACTGTTTCCAGGGTAACAATATCCAATTTCAAAATGGTTTTAAGAGGAGGATTTAGTTTGTATGCGTTCCAAAGATACCTGATTTTTTGTGATTACTAAAATATGTGATAGGAACAAAAGACGATAAATAAAACGAGCGGTTAAGAGAAGGTACACTGGCATTTTCCTTTAAAGTGCACTTGAATGCACCTAATGTCATTAGCATGACTTTATTGAACGCACCAATATTTCACCCAAAATAAATGTTTGTCTTTTAGGACCAAAGCGTGTGGTGATTGTAAACAATTAACACAGTACACAAATACTACTATGATGTATAAATACTTAATGTTATTTGAATTTGCATTCTATTCAAGGCACAATGTGTAAAAACATCCAAAAACACACACACGAGCAGAAGAAGTGAAGGCACTTGTCCGCGAAATCAACACGTCATCAAGCCACGCCCTTGTTTTGAATAAGAGACCTCTGGCGGCGGAAAATTACATATTGTGCCTTTAATGAGATTTTTTTTTTTTTTTTGTCGTTATACAGATACACATTTAAATATATTGTGCTTAACTGTCATGATAATAAGAACACAGATGGATTTATTTATGTGGTTAAAGGGACCTTTTGAAGTGGATTAACGGAGACAGATCCTCTCCCAAACACGCGATGGCGCCAGTGCGCGCTCCAAACCCAAACAAAGACGCAAAAGGATCCGCAGTTTCTGCTTCCGGTGGTTTTCGCCCCGCGCTGTGAAGATGCCGAAGTGAGTCTGTCTTTTGTGTTTATTTCATACAAACATATGCGATATATTACAAAAAGAAACCAGCACGTCTTAATCGCGAAAGGTTAATCGATGTATCTGGTGTAAAGTTAGGCATTTTGAAAAGCTACATCACAAATAACATTGCGTTTCTCGGACAAGAGCTAGCTCTGTTAGCTAATTCAGCTTTAAATGGGTTCAAATGTTTGAATTATCGCGCTAGTTCTTATGATCATGCCTAGTTTAACTGCTTAAAATAAACTTTGCTCAGCAGAAAATGTGCGAAAACAGCAGATGATCATGTAAATACCATTATATGTTCATTTCAGTGCCATGCTATGCTATTTATATGGTGCTTGTACACCAAAATCCTTGCTACCTTGTAAGTGACAGTACTTTACTATGGTATTTTATTAAAGAGCTATGAAATTATCATTAGTACTCCTTGTATCACTGCTGTATTTGTGCGTAATGTGAGTGGTTTTTGTCTCCTTCAGGTTTTATTGTGATTATTGTGACACATACCTGACACACGACTCGGTAAGATCCTCAATGTCTAACTTTCATTCTTTATCATCTGTGCAAATGTTCATTGTATATTTAATCTCTGCAGCCGTCGGTTAGAAAGACGCATTGCAGTGGACGTAAACATAAAGAAAATGTGAAGGATTATTATCAGAAATGGATGGAGGAGCAGGCTCAGAGTCTTATCGACAAAACAAGTAAATCATATTCTTGCACATCATGTTCATCAACACATTATAATGTGCAGACTTAATATAATTGTCTTGATTTCTTGGGCTCCAGTGTAAAGTTGTTTTTGTGCGTTACAGCGGCCGCCTTCCAGCAGGGTAAAATCCCACCCACCCCGTTCCCAGGAGCACCTCCACCTGGCGGATCTCTGCTTCCTCATCCAAATATCAGTAAGTTTCAGAGCTTGAATCCCTTTTGTGGAGGTCGCAAAGCTCACCAAGAATTGTATTATTTATTAATTTTATATACACTGATATTAGAAACAGAGATAGGGTCATGGGCGGCCAAGGCTCATTGATGCACGTGGGGAGCGAAGGCTGGCCCGTGGGGTCCGATCAAACAGACGAGCTACTGGAGCTCAAACTGCTCCAGAAGTTAATGCTGGTTCTGATAGAAAGCTGTCAGAATACACAGAGCAGCTCAGTTTGTTGCGTATGGGGCGGCATAGCCGCTGACCAGTCAGGGTGACCTCTGACCCTGCCGAAAGCACCAACAGTGGCACGTGAGCATCAGAACTGGACCACGGAGCAATGGAAGAAGATGGCCTGGTCTGAGGAATCACGTGTTCTTCTACATCACGTGGATGGCCGGGTGTGTGTGTGTGTGTGTGTGTGTGTGTGTGTGTGTGTGTGTGGCTTACCTGGGGAACACATGGCCCCAGAATGCACTATGGGAAGAAGGCGAGCCGGCGGAGGCAGTGTGATGCTTTGGCCAATGTTCTGCTGGGAAACCTTGGGTCCTCCATCCATGTGGATGTTACTTTGACACGCTCCACCTACCTAAGCATTGCTGAGACCATGTTCAGCCTTTGATGGAAACGGTATTCTGGTGGCTGTGGCTCTTCCAGCAGGATAATGCTCCTGACATTCACAGTCAACGCTTCTCTTCTGTATTGACGCGATTGAATAGTTTAAAAGCATTTGCATGAATAAGAGCGTGATCATATAATGTAGCGCTAGCCAAAGGATGACAGAAAAAGATGCTTTGTTAAATGTTTTAAACTCGTTGAGCTTGAATCGTTAGGCGTAAATGCAATAATTTTGACCACACTTTTGGAAATATGCACTTTTGTCATTTAATTAGACAATTCCTCCTTTGCACATTTAAACGCATCATGTCAGAAATATTAGAATGAAAAACAATTCTTAATTTGTTGTTGATTCATGTAAATTTACTCTATTAACATATGGTGTCTTGCATTAACGTTTAAATTCTGATATGATGTATTCCACACTAAATTATATCATATAGAGTAAATATTGGCATTGTATCAGTTACCCTGATTTCTGATTCAATTCAAGTTTTTGACACAACTTTGTTTTACTTTGAAGATTATGTACAAAGAATAAGACATTTTTCTGTTTTAACTTGCAGGTGGACCTCCGAGACCTGGCATGTTACCAGCTCCACCAATGGGTGGTCCTCCTATGATGCCCATGATGGGTCCACCTCCTCATGGCATGATGCCTGGAGGACCAGGTGAGATTGTTCAGATACAGCCAAGTTAGTGTTGCACGATAGAGTGGTACTAAAAAAGTATTGCGATACCCTGCTATTACAAACAGTACGATATGAAATTGTATTAGTGCTGGTACTTTAAGGAGGACAGTGTTAATATGAGCTGTATTTCTTAATCTGCGTGGATGTGTGACAGCAGGAGTCAGGACGTGTCTGTGAGCTCTGCTTCCACCGTTCAATAAACATTGGACGTAGAAGATTTAAAAATATGCACGCAGCGCATGATAAAGAAAGGAACAAATAAGCACGCATAAGAAAATAAATCTCTGCACGGGGGCCGGACTCTGACCTGAAGCGCGCGCGCGATTGCAATTCAGTTCTTTCGCAGATTTTAGTTTGGGTATGAATGGTTAAAAATATGTAAAAATGCACGGTCTGGCGAGTATTTAGGTAAACACAGTCGGATATGTCTTTAGTGAGCGTGTACAGTTGAGGTAAGACGGACCTAATATTCTGTGTGATTTAATGTTAATTTAAACAACAATGGAAAAATAGAAAACCACCGCATGCTTGGCTAAATAACTAAAATCTATTTATTAAGATTCAGTTATAGAGTGAAGACTAATCAGTTTTATATTTGATTATTCAATTTCTTTCTTGACTTTGTTACTGTTGAATATAGCTGAAAAATAAAGCACTGTTTTTGTCATATTGTTTGTAATTTTTTGCTTATTTTTAAGAACAGATACAAATAAAAATCAATATTATAATTATAAAATTACATATAAAAAATATTAAATTACTCGTATCATGAAATTTTGGTCATCCCGAGATTCCCGACCTGTTGAGAAAGGAGTGAGGTTAGTGATTGATAATGTGATCTCTGTAAGGATGTTCACAGTGGCATGTAGTTATTATAGCAATAAGAGGAGGCAATGGGCAAAAACCAGCGCAGGAACGTGAATACAACATTAAATAAGTTTTGTCATATTCTTTTACTGATTTTTTTTTTTACCTCGGTATCGAGGTATTTTAGTCTGGTACCGTATCGAAGTCATAATTTTGGTATTGTGACAACACTAAGCCAAGTTAATGTGAAGGATGTCTTGTCAACAACAATCTGAATCTAATGTGTTAAATTCCTCTGGCCTGCCTTTGCTTTCAGGTCCAGGCATGCGTCCACCAATGGGCGGACCTATGCAAATGATGCCCGGGCCACACATGATGCGACCTCCTGCTCGGCCAATGATGTTGTCCGTTAGACCTGGTATGGTGCGACCTGATCGATAAAACCACAGTGCCATGATTGCCCACCCGATATCCATGGAAGACTCGGCCAAATAGCTACACTGGTTTTACAGTCGATTGAAGATTTTTATTACTGCTCATTTACGTTTTATGATGACTAATGTCTGCGGTTCAGGAAACGTTGGTTCACTTGAGTGACTCGAATCATCACAAATTCCTGTAAAATGTAATGAACCTTCCATTGGCTTTCATTTCATATTTATGACAGACCGGAGGGTGTTACATAACTGGGTCTGTGTATGATGTGCATTTATTACGTTGATGGTTGTTTTTATTTACTGTTGGGATTATTCTCAGCATTTTTTTCTTCTTACATTTTGAGAAAAAATAAACTGAAAAACGTCTCTTGCTTGTTTTGATTGGGTCTACTTTTAAAGCATTTATGGCGGACAATAAAATTGGCAATTTCAATTTTAGAACCTATGCTTGGTGTTGTATGTAATGTTATGACATGTACCCGTTTTAAGAATGTAATCTTTATGCCAATTCTGGATAACAGTATTGGATTTTAAGATGAATTACTTCTCTACTATTGTTGGCACAAATGTTCTGATAACCATAATTTACTACATTTTAAGCACAATATAATCAAGTTAGGATTTCATATAGACATGGGCTTATTTTTGGGTGCTGTAAATTTAAAAATCAGACCCAAATGGGGAATGTTTTCCAATAAAGTAAATGAGTCTTGTTTTATCCTTGACTCAACAAAAAACACAATTGTGTAATTTAACTTAAAATATGGGTCAAATTTGTTAGCCTGAATGATATACTGTTAGATGGAAGGAAATTCTGCAATACTTTTCAGGATTACCTCATTACCGGTACATCATATACACCGATCAGGCATAACATTATGACCGCTGAAGTGAATAACACTGATGATCTCATCTCCTGTTAGTGGGTGGGATATATTAGGCAGAAACTGAACATTTAGTCCTCAGAGTTGATGTGTGTGAAGCAGGAGAAATGGGCAAGCGTAAGGATTTGAGCGAGTTTGGCCAGATTGTGACGGCTAGACGACTGAGTCAGACAGGGCTGGACTGGGGCTAAAATTCGGCTCTGGCATACCCAGCACATCCGGCCCATGAGTTTCCCGTGAATGTTTTTGCTGGGGTTAGGGCCTTAAATTGGCGTATATAAAACTAGGACAAATAATGATAGATATTATCGAATTTGCTGCAAAAGCAGATAAACTTAATATTGTTTTTTTGTTCAGACAGAAATGCCCTTAGCAGTAAAGCACTGATGATTTTGAGCTAGGATGCAGTAAAGTACATTTACTGCTTTTAAATGCTGTCATCATTTACTCACTGTCATAAAACCTGCATGACTTCTGTGAAACACAAAATAAGATGTTTTGAAGAATGTTGGCAACCAAGCCATTTTGGTTAGGCTACCATTTGAATATTGTATGAACAAAAAAAACACACTCAAATTATTTTATTTTATGCTTCACAGAAATAAATTCATTTAGGTTTGGAGTGACATTAGGGTGAGTAAATGATCACATTTTGGGGTTGAACAATCATATTTTTCAACAGTTCACACATTATTTAAGTAAGACACTGATATCTATCTTTCATGAGGCTATTCATTAAATCTATTAAAAAAAGTTATAAAAACTTTTAAAGAGGAAAAAAAAGCTTTGTCCTTTATTTATGGGATCTAGACTTAAAGCTGTTTTATAGACTAGTTTAACTATAGACCAGTTTCATTTAAATGTAAGATCATGGTAGTTACAGGGTACAAAACAGACTGTACAAACCTTGCTCCTCATTATATGGCTATATTGTTTCCAAAACTATATAAAACATATATAATAAACTTATTTGTAAGTAAAAAAAATGTAAACACCTGTAGAAAATACGAAAACAGCCTCTATAAAAGTGATTTATATTCTGCAATATTAATTTATGTAATATAGCAACATTTTTAATAAATGTTTCTTCCTAAACACCATATTTATTCGCTGTTAGTAGCTGCAGAGTAAGTTGTGGTTGTGCTGAAGTGAAACGTTTGTGTGTATTGCCGTTTTCCACTTTACCTCGTCATGAATAGGCTACGTATGCTCGCGGCTGTTTTCAGCTGATACACCACAGAACTGTAATGTTTCCATATCACACGATTGTATAAAACTAAATAAGTCAAAGTGCCGTTCATAGAGCAGTATTTAAACGCAGCGTACGTTCGTCAGCGGCTGCGCTGTGCGGATATTCGCCTTTTGCAGTTCCATGCGCTCAAATAATAAATAAATAAATAGAAAAAAGCACCTAATATGGAGGGGAGGTCGCTCTCGCTTCGGCTTGTCAATTCAGAAGACAAACCAATGGGCCGCTGTCGCTGCATGTTGTCAGTGGTAAAAAAAAAAAAAAGAAAATTTATTTTTATTTTAAACACTATACCGGCCCCAAAAGTGCGTCGGCCCACCGGGCAAATGCCCGGTATGCCAGATTACCAGTCCAGCCCTGGAGTCAGAGCATCTCCAAAACTGCAGCTCTTGTGGGCTGTTCCCGGTCTGCAGTGGTCAGTATCTGTCAAAAGTGCTCCAAGGAAGGATCAGTTAATGCTGGTTCTGATAGAAAGGTGTCAGAAATTACAGTGCATCTCAGCTTGTTGCGTATGGAAGGATGCCCATTCTGCAGGGGTGGTAAGTAATCAAGTAAAAATACTTTTGATACTTAAGTATTTTTTTCGGGGATCTGTACTTTACTTGAGTATATTTTATTTGCTTATCTACTTTTACTCTTACTCCACTACAATATTAAAGGCAAAGATTACTTTTTACTCCAATACATTTCCCCACGCCCGCTCCAAGTATTAAGTATTTATTACACTTGATCTCCAAACCGGTCTGGTCGGTCATGGATGATCCAGTCGGGTATAGACTTGTGTCAGGTTTGCCACACTAACGTTAGCTCAGTGTTTCCCCAACTTTTTTATTTTGCGGCACACAATTTACTATGAAAACATCAGTAACATTTTACAATACAGGTGCACTATTAATTCATGCCTAACTAATGCACAGATAATCATGAGTTAATGTATTACTAATGAAGAACTAAACCATTTATTAACGATTACTGCATCAGCAACTAATGAACATTCGATATGATTAATAGATTAAGTAATATATGAATTGCTATTAATTAAATATGACATCATTAATTCCCTAATAACATATTACATGAACTAATAATGTAAATTCATGTAGGCTATTCAAAGCCATGCATTCCGACTCTCAGTTGTGTTTAATTTATCATTAATCATAACAATTGGCAAAATTATATTATGACTTTACTTGTTGAGGCACATGACTATTAACTAATTGCTACGTAATATGTCATTGTGGTTATGGCTTTTGAATTAATTTTGAATTAGTTAATAGTATCTTGCTCCTCGTATGTTTTATGGAGCTGTTATGGAGCATGTCTATTTTAAGTGTAACCCCTATACTGCCTTAAGGTGCTTCATTGTCTCCTATTAATTCCAAATGTAACAAATTCTTAATTGCAGTATCTGATCTTATCATTTGTTCAATTAAAGCATTGCATACCAGTCCTAAAATAATTTATCTGCTTAATTATTGATATTTACAGTTAATTTGAATATTTACTTCTTACTTTTGGTACTTGAGTACGTTTTAAATCTGATACTTTTGTACTTTTACTCAAGTGATGTTTGAATGGAGGACTTTCTACTTTTACTGGAGTATTTTTTTATTTAGGTATATATACTTTCACTCGAGTATAACTTTTGAGTACTTTTACCACCTCTGCCATTCTGACCCCTGGCCTGGTCTGATGAATCACGTTTTCTTTTACATCACGTGTATTCCCGAGTGTGTGTGTGTGTACGTCCGATCCATGGAGGCCCCACCAAGCAACTTACACTTTTTAAAATAATAATTTGAATTTCAAGATGTAACATTAACATGACTTATTTAAATGTAAAAAAGTTTTTTTTATTTTTTTACTACTAGTATTTTTTCCAAGTCGACTAGCAGCAGCGCTTATAGTTAAAATCAACTGGCTAGTCTTGCACATCCCTCACAATAACTATGCCTAAAGTTAACAATATTAAATAAAAACTAGATTTTTATGCATATGTCATTCTGGATAATGGATGACATCCTGGCTAACAGATGGTTTTTGTTATCCAAAGATTACACATTTTTTCTTTATAATCAGGCACAAACTGAACCACCAGTGGAAACTACAACTCACTATTACCACTTTAAGGGAATCTTTTAGATTAAATAGATTATATATATAAAATAAATGTTTTATTAGTACTATCCATAAGGACACATGATATTGCTGTGTAGCAGTGACCAAAAAGTTTGAAATGTCTGCATTTTAAGAGAAGCTTATTGGCCTTTGCATGTTTTGGGTAGCCTAGAAATCTAGACGCACCCTAGCGGCAGCAAATCTAGTCTGCCGTGAGTGTCGTCTAGCAACTCTCAGCACCCATCTGAGCTGTAAACGCCAAACTCTTGACGGTCCAATCACATCATGTATAGAGTTGGTGGGCGGGGCTTAACATAATGACGCCATAGTTGCGCTTGCGTGCTTCTAGTAAACACAGAAACTGGCGAACGGCGGTCTCTCGAATCAGCTTTGACCGCGACTCTGGAAGACTTGGAGTTAAGCTTTTCTCTGAGAAAAGAACAAAGAACGGCACTAAAGTCATTCTGAAGAAGGGCAGATGTGTTCGGAGTTTAGCCGACCGAATACGGTGAATGTTTAATCTGTCACCGAGCTCCGCTTCACCTTCGTTGCTCTGGTTGGTGTAGCGCTATCCTGCAGAGGGAGTTTGACAGACAGCCGTTTATCCGCCCCTCAGATTGAGCTGTCAATGGTGAGTTTCCAGATCAAACATCTTGATGTGGGTCTGGCTTGTCAGGCTACGTTTTGGGCTCATATTGATACAATATTATGTCACATGGCATACCAAAATGCACTATGGTCCAAAATGGTCACTGATGTCTCCGTTATCCAAGAATGACCGAGAAATCATAATCTGGAGTCTTTTTGTCATAAAAATGTAAATAATCTATATTATCACTATATTTGTTATCATTGAAAATATCACTACTATCCCCAAGTAGATTTTAAATACTTTAATATTTTTGTATTCAGATTGTAAGCTGGGACAGTTTCCCGGAATGGCATTTTGAGCTCAATAGAGATGAGTTATTCATTATGAATACTCACGTGAGTAATTAAAAGGGGGAAGTCGAGTCATTTAATGTAGTGTATTTAGACTGAAACCTGTCTCAGCATTTTAGGCCACATCCACATATCTGATATTTTTCTTTTCACGTCTCAAGAAATATCTATGGAAGCCTGTTTGCGCCACTAAATAAAAAAAATAAAAGAGTAATTGCGACTTGTTTTGCTCAGAATTCTGACTTTTTTCTCACAATTGCGAGTTATAGTCACAATTCTGACAATTTCTCAGCCAGAATTGCGACTTTATTTCACGCAATTGCGAGTTTATGTCTCCGAATTCTGACTTTAAAACGGTCGAAAGAGAGGTAAATTCTCACGATAAAATAACAATAAATACATTTGCTACTTGTGTTTTATTAACGCCTACACCTACCCCCAACCTTAAACATACCTGTATAATAATGCAAATACAGTAATTAAAGGATGCAATATCTATGTGCGCATGCCCAGTGCCTGTAGTTGTATCCCTTCCAGTCTTTATTGTGTGAGACGTGGAGTAATAACTTCACCGTTTCACAAAATATACAGATTATCTGTACACATTAAAAAAACGCAAGGTTGTCGGTTTCAGATTTATCCACTCTGGGACCCGATACAAGTTTCAGGCTCCTAAAACACCGGATCCGTTTGGACGAAACCCACACAGAGACGAAACGCGTCTCTGTGTGGACGGGCCTTAGAGTGACCTTTTATTGTGGCCAGTCTATGGCACATCTGTGCAATAATGATGCTGTCTAATCAGCATCTTGATATGCCAAACCTGTGGATGGTGGATTATCTCGGCAAAGGAGAAGTGCTCACTAACACAGCTTTAGACAGATTTGTGAACAATATTTGAGAAAAATAGGTCTTAGGTCGTTGAGTTCAGCTCATGAAAAATAGAGGAAAAAACAAGTGTTGCGTTTTTAATTTTGTTCAGTGTATATATTTTTTGTATTATAAATATGCTTTGGACACCAGAATTGACACGCCATGTCATTGACCCATAAACAGAAACTTGCAATAATGTAATCAAATCAATAACAAAGCCAGCTTGAGGTCCAATTCATACATACAATATGCACACACAAAAATGCAATTCAAAAATGTAGAGCAAAAGTCTTGAATTTATTAGTTCAATGGCATTGAGATAGTATAATGATTGTTCCTTAAGTAAATGGAATGAACATACAGAATAGTATGAGCATTCAGGACAAAAAGTACATTTAATCGACATCTTTTAATCGTAGTTAATTTACCTTCTACATAGGCCAACAGTGGTATTTTTTTCTTGTGTTGTCAAGTGCAAGCATTCAGCCCTGATCCTGGTATGTTTCTGACATCCTCATGCTCTTCCCAACCAGGGAAAACTGAGGATACTAATGCAAATTTATGTTCAATTGTTTGTCAATATTTGCTCAAATTATGTGAAGTTCAAAAGAAATTCAAGTGAATTCAAAGAGGAAGCGAGGGAGAAGTGTTGCCTGAGGGATTTGCATTTTTCTTCCACTTTTTTTTCTCATTTTCTGTAAATCATTCCTATTAAGTGGACACAAAAACAACCAGCTAACTATAAAAAAATAAAACACTCGCTGTGATGCTTAGCTAGGCTTTGTGACAGGTGACCATAAAGTGACAGCTTTGTTTTCATACTGCAAATCAATAGCCTAAGTATGCTACATCTTTGCTATTTCACAGTAAGATCATTGCATCGACCATTTTAATTTAGCTGGATTCTTCACATACAGTTAAAAATATTTTTGCTGATTTACATTATTTCTTCTCAACTGTAACAGGTCTTTGTTTTAAATGCCATAAATCTTCAACAAGCAGTTTTACAATGTACACAGAGTTCAAAAAGATCATTTTTTTAGGTATATGCTGCTAATGTCACTCACAAAGTCCTTCTGCATATGAAAATAAACGACAGTTTAAGAGGAAACATTGAACACTAAAATGTTCACACAGTGCTCAGGAAAGAGAATTCCAGTTTTCCAGAAATTCCACAAAGTTATTTGAAGATATAAATGAGTAAATCCCATGGAAAAACTTGAGAAATGCCTGGATCATCCCAAAATCAAACTAGAGAAGTGAATAAACCTATTTTTAGGACCATACTTTTTGTTTCAGCAAATTTCCTCTAACAACTTTTTACCATATGGACCACAAAACCAGTCATAAGGGTCAATAATAATAAAAAATTGGAGATCTAAAAGCTGAATAAGCTATCCATTGATGTATGGTTTGTTAGGATAGGACAGTATTTGGACAAACTATTTGAAAATCTGGAATCTGAGGGTGCAAAAAAGTCGTAATATTGAGGAAATCGCCTTTAAAGTTGTCCAAATGAAGGCCATATTACTACTAATAATACATTTTGGATATATTTACGGTAGGACATTTACAAAATATCTTTATGGAACATGATCTTAATATCCTAATGATTTTTGGTATAAGAGAAAAATTGATCATTTTGACCCATACAGGATATTGCCACAAATATACCCATGTGAATATTGATATAATGATAATGCAATTTTGACGTGACATGCCATTTTCACTGTCACACAACATAAAAATGAATATAATTAGTATTGTCATAATTTAAAATACTACATGGTTAAACATTTATTACATGACCTGTTAATATAAAAACTGCTTTGTCTTTAGAATTTTTGTTTTTTGTTTTTTTTGAGCCAAATCTCAAAATTGTCCTATGGTGTGACTGTCTCAAGCATGGGTCAATACATTACAACTTTTATAAATTAAACAGAAAAGCATTAAAATGTTAATAAATAGCTCAGGCATAATTTTATAAGTGTCTATTTTAGTAAATGGTCTATTTTAGTAAATCAGTCATAATGGTAAATTTTTTGAAATTGAGATTTATACATCATCTGAAAGCTGAATAAATAAGCTTTCAATTGATATTATTAGGACAATATTTGACCGAACTATTTAAAAATCTATATATTAAGAAAATCTCCTTTAAAGTTGTCCAAATGAAGTCCTTTATATATATATATTTACAGTAGGAAATTTACAAAATATCTTCATGGAACATGATTGATCTTGATATCCTAATGATTTTTGGCATAAAAGAACAATGGATAATTTTGACCCATACAATGTATTGTTGGCTATTGCCACAGATATACGGGTAACTCATAGGAACTTGATTTTGTCACTAAACCATGTCCTCTGGAGTGACACCATATCCTGATTTTAAATCGGCCAATTTCACTGACAAGTTTAATTAGTTGAAGGACCTCATTCAAAGTCATGGTAAGATTTGGTCTCAGAATTGTTCAAATATTTAACTTTTTTGTTAGCACTATAAAAGTGTTGAGTTCTGTTGTCCTTTGGTGCGACACCACTATATTTGTAATTCTTTGACCATAGGACACATTTCAGTAAAAATGTTCAAAAAATCAGTGAAAGGATTGACAAAGTTAGTGACAAACAATATGCAGTTTTTCTTCAAAAGTGGTCTTTTACAAAAAACAACAACAAAAAACAATTACTGCATATTTTTCTACTACCCTTACAAAGATGAACCATGGTTTTATTATAGTAAAAGTGTAGTAACCATGTTTTTTTGGCTAATTAATTTATATAACCACAGTTTTACCACAAATACCATGGTTAAACTATGGTTAGATTAGCAAAGCCATGGTTAATTTGTGGTTACCATGGTTTAACCATATAACAAATGTTTTTTTTTTAATTGTAGTAAACCATAGTTCATTTTCGTAAGGGTACCGAAATATTAAATACACTACATTTGTAGAGTGCACTTTGGTTGTATCTGTTGTACTGTATACCCATAAAATAGTCAAAAAAATCATGATAGTGCTAAAATAGGCTTTATGCAAAATCTCTCCCGTTGATTTTGGGGTGAAATATGGCATTGCTTTTTGAGATTCAATCAAACTGAATATCATGCTGATTCATATTTTAATATTTGACGCGTCAGGTCCATTTCCACATCACCGACAAATCAGTTTATCGGTTGAGTAATGTCCATACTCAAGTTTGTTTTTGCAGTAGGAGCAACTTTGGACAGTCCGTTTGGCACGGCAGTTAAGTGCTAATTTTGTCTATTTCTCTCTCGCATACTCACTCAATTTCTTCCTCATTTGGACTCACACATAAAGTTTCACCTGAGTCCCCTTCAAATCACACCTTGGTGTCCGGAAACTTGAAAGGTGGAGTGAGCTACACAAGGAAAAATATATTGGAATTCAGAAATTGGAATGCTCTAGAAGTCCCAATCAAGTTGTCATAGACCAAACAGGACTACTAATTAAACTATAAATATTAAATATGTGACAGAATTTCAGAAATATGAACACAGTGCCAAAAAATACACAAAGCACACGTTACAGGATGTGATGGCATGAGTGAAATCAATCTTGAGTTATAGCCTCTTTGGCAATTTTTCAGTTAGGAAATGGGACAAAACAATATCAAACGATGGTTATTGATGCGTGAGGATGATAGCGATGTCTGGAGGCTGAGGATGTGCAACACAGTCACAAATAAATTACCACAACTTTAACAGATAACTCCATTACACAGGAGATGAGAGACAAACACTGCAGTTCAAAGGTGAGTAACAGCCAGAACCAAACCGTTCTTTTCCCACACAAGAATAAATACAGCCACGTACACACTGCAACAACGTTTTGATAATTACATGAAAAATAAATTCGCGTATACTGAATATAAATGTGTATACTGGACTGGTGTCACTCGGGAACGCGCAATAGCGACCGTTGCGAAACTGTCACCACAGCGGATATGAACCAGAGAAACATATGAACGCCGTAATTTTCGACGATAAATATCAGCAAACAGAGGCATTTATGTCCTGTATTTTGGGGTTGGAGGGAGAAACTACGGTGTAGAAAAACTGTCGAAATATGCGAAGAAAATAACAAGACACCTACCTCAGTTTCTTTGTTTTTTTCCTGTTACCTCAGAGGAGCAGCTGTAGTGTAGTGTCCGTTAGAATGACGTCACTGCATTAATTACTAGTTCATTTTGGTCGCGTATTTAATAACATGCGTATAATTTATGTTTCGTACGTGAATCTAGTTTAAAAATGTTTACTGCTGTAAATAAAAGAACTGAGAGTAAAACAAATCGTCTTTAGCCACAGTGTAAACATAAATCCAAAGTAAAACAGACGACTTTGAGCATCTACACTGAAAAAATAAATAAATAATAATAATGTTAAAAAAAAGATTAAAAACAAAGTGGTGCGTGAATAGTGATCTGTTGTGAAACTTTTGCGGTTGTAGTGTGATAAATATAAACGAAAAGAGACTTTACAACCTGTATTTTTAGGTTCGGTAGAAGGAACTCCGGTGATCGAAATAAGCGAAGAATTCAAGACACATAACTCAGTTTCTGTGTTTTTTCCATTACCTCAGAGCATACAAGTTAAATGTTTTGAGTGAATCTAGTTTCAAAATTGTAAAAAAGAAGAAGAAAAAAAAATCGCCTTTAGCCACAGTGTAAACACAAAACCAAAGTCTGACAAACTAATGCAGTAAAATAATTGTGTGTGTGTTGCTGTGTTCCTGTGTGTAAATAAACAAAGTGGTGCGCAATAGCGACCATTGCAAACTGTCACCATAGCAACAACATCTACCTGCGACTATGAACCAAAAATAGGACACCGTTATTTTTGATGATAAATATAAGCGAACAGAGACGTATTTATTTTCTGTATTTTTAGGTTTGGTGGGAGACACTACGATGAAGAGAAACTATCGCAATATGCGAACAAATCATACCTCAGTTTTTGTGAAGCTAAAGTGTCCGTTAGAATGACGTCACTGCGTTAATGACTAGTTCGCATATTTTATAATATGCACACAATATGTTTTGTGCGTGAATCTAGTTCCAAAATTGTTACTGCTGTAAATAACGTAACAGAGTAAAACAAATCGTCTTCAGCCGCAGTGTGAACATGGCTTATGAAACAAGACAGAACATAAAACCAAAGCAGATTTCTAGCATCTAATACATTGAAATAACATTTTTGTGTGTGTGTGTGTTTTTTGTTTTTTGCGTGAATAAACAAAGTGGTGCAAACTTACAGTACATGCCACAATATGCGTAAGGCTGTTTGAAGCTGTTTTTCTCTAGCCTTAGTGCTTTTTTTCTTTTCTTGGCTTCATTATCTTCTCTCTAAAGATAACTGTCACCATGGGAATTATTTTACAATTGAAAATAGTAACATTTACTGCTATTACATCTATGAAAATAGTGCGTCTTATCTTTCTGCAAATGACTTCTCTCAGGTAACTGAATTTACGGAACAAATCATCAATCACAAAATGAACACAGAGGTTATACACACACTTATCATGTGATGTTAAAGTTTCAAATATAGAACTTTATGAGATAAAATGGATTCCCTTGTTAGATAAAAAGGTCATTAATCAAATTGCGTCCCAAAAATGACGAGAATGGGGACGTTGTCTTGGTTATTCCATTTTCTTGGGGCTGTTTTTTACTCTTCCTAGTAAATCTGTATTGCATTGCAAATCCCAACCTCTAAACGCTCTAAACAGGCATAGTCTTTCTTCCGAGGGCCTCAGAGCTGCAGATGCCTGGTAAGAAAAAAGGAAGCACTGGATGTGAATCGAAATTACAGACCAACTCTTTTTGAAAAAACTGCTGGGGGTGGGGGAACGGGTCCAACTACAGGGGGGAAAAGTGATCTAGTGCTACAGGGTTTGAGGATGTTGCATTCATGATCGTGAACGTACGTAAACTTCAAAAACAGTACTAGTATTGCTGTTGCAGTCAGAGAGTTTGTTGATCTACTAATTTCTAATAAAGTTCCACCAAACGTGTCCATCCGGATGAGGAGATGTAGAAATGCTACAAGTGTCAGAGCTACTCGGCGCCTACACGTCGGCTCAAGTTTGGAGGTTTTGTGAGAGAGAACCCTCTGGCACGAGGGACCAAACCGTAAACATTCAGCGTAATGTATAAAATATGGACGCTTTCAGAGGCGCCATGACGGAAGAGTTTGAGGAGGCTGGTTATACGGCAAATCCAAGATTTCCAGAAAGCAAAAAAAGGATGGTGGAGGCGTTCAGCTCTCCGAGAGGGCAATGCAGGCAAGGACCAGGGTCGGGATTGGCGTGGGAAGTAGTCTTGCCCTGAGGGAGGCTACAAATCACAGTGAGAAGGCACGGGGCACTCGAGTATATGGGGCGTGGGGTTGAAATGGGGCAGCAGGCAGGATTGGACAAGGTGCCCTGCTTCAAAATATGGTGGTCTCATACTTGGTGCTACTCGAAGGTCTGGAGGAGTCTCGTGGTTCGAAGAGCCAACTGGTGCTGCCCAGGGACTGCAGGTCCGTTTCTGGCTCCAGAGGGTCGATCTGCCGGAGAAGCAGGAGCGAGGAGTAAGACGGCAGGTGAAAATGGCAGCCAACGGAGAACCACATTTCACACAAGTGAGGAGATGGCCGTTGTGGATGAACACCATGTAGGAGAAACCACCATAGACATAGACAACAACACTTATATCTGGACCTGATGCTGGTTTGAGTGCATCTACACAAATGCCTGGAAATAGTTGCTCACTGGAGCAATTGCATTCATTTAAAGGAAGTGTATGTAAGATTGTGGCCAAAACTGGTACTGCAATCACTTTCAAATGACTGTAGAGCGGTGTATCCCCCTCCCCCTGACTCAAAGTTGCCAGATTGGCTGCAGGATCAGCAGGAACGTTTGTAGATCTGCAGCTGTGCTAACTAGAGCAGATCTGGCAACCCTAACACTACTGACTTCATGATTGGTGGACAGGTGGAGGGTGGAGCTTCAGGCCAAAACACAACATGTCAACATCAACATCAGTTGAGGGCTGCAACAACAACTTTTACATGACAATATCCTGGCCGGACTTCTGTTGTCAGTGATAGAAGTGTTTGAAATTAACATGATTTCTTAATGTCTAGTGACATATCAGGGCCATTTTATGATTAATTGAAATACATTTCTTACATACAGTTCCTTTAAGAATCAATTTACAAGAAATTTTGAGTTTTTCAGATTTTAAAAGCAGCATTTTTAAGGTCGCCTGATATTGAGTTACATAATAAAAAGTGTAAATTCCAGTTGCTGGCGCAGCATTGTAAGTATTGCTTAAAACACAATAGTTTGTTTTTGAAAAGTCCTCTCAATGATGCTGTTTGGCAACACAAACTTTTCATTCCACTATATGTATTGTTTTCTAATATTTGTAATAGACATTGCTCCAGGCTTGGCAAACCCAATTGAGGAAATGTGATCTGTGAAGTACAACTATATCGGCACAAATCTCCCGAAAACATGTCTGGGTCACATTTCACCCCAAAATCCTCATCACTTAAAATTTGCTCAAATGAAAATAAGCCATTAAAATTTCCAAACAAACTACACATTGGCACCCTTGGTAAATATAAACAAAGTTGGCCTTGAAAATAAATCTGCAGTGTTCTTTCATTTTAAAAAAATCACAAAATTAAAACTTTTCATTGAAGTAAAACAATTGAAATCTCACTATGAAATAAATGTTTTTCTCCAAAATACATTGGCCACAATTATTGGCACCCCTAGAAATTCTTATGAGTTATATATCTCTGAAGTATATTCCTATTAATTGGAGAATATGAGCATGAAATTGTCCAGCCATAACTTCTTGTTTCACAGGAGTATAAATATGAGGAATCACAAACGCCACATTCCCCTAATCATCACCATTACAATGAGTAAAATAAAAAAAATATCGCTCTGATGTGCAGTAAAAGATTGTTGAGCTACAGAAATAAGAAAAGAGCTAAAGCATTGAAAATTGTGGCGGAGGGGGCGTGGTTTCACGAGGTCTGTAGCGGGGGAGAAGGAACGGAGCAGAGCGGGGAGTAAGTAGGTCAAGTGCAAATGAATAACACCTGTGTCTGATTGCAGTAATTGCCGTGGAGAGACAGCACAAAAGCCGCTCCGTGAGGAGAGGAAGGGAGAGAGAGTTGGACTGGGACTAGGCGGATACCCCTGAGCCTGAGCCGATACAGAGTGATACTGAAGAGTTTACGAGTTAAGAGATTGAGTCGGAGAGACGGAGTTTTACGCCCTCGTTGATGCTTGTGTTTACCATTTGTGTATGAGAAATAAAGTTTCGCTAGTCCCAGTCACACCGACCCCGCCTTCTTCCTTCCCCACAATAGAGATAAGAACCACGAACCTGACTACAAAAATCTTTCAACAACAATTAAGAAGTTCAATCAACTAAAGATGTTCTGAATCTGACGTTTGTGTATATCATCCTAATGCACAAGAGGAGGAGAGTTTGGGTGGACAAAGACTCTCCAAGATCACAGATGGAGAATCGCAGAGATTAGTTGAGTCTTGGGGTCAGAAAGACTAAAATAACTGATCAAACGACCCCTACATCACCACATGTTGTTTGGGAGGGCTTGAAGAACAATCCTCCTCGCTCATCCAGAAACAAACTCCAGCAGATTCAGTGTCAGACATGACTGGACCTGCTTCTGTGTCCAGATGACTCTAAAACAAGAGCTTTTTGGCAGCAAACACACCAGATGGGATCAAAAGTCCCCCATCCCCATGGTTAAATACACCTTTTTAGGGGCCTATTTTTTTGCTGGAGGTCCTGGACTTCTTGTTCAGACACATGGCATCATGGATTCTAGCAAATAACAACAGATATTAAATCAAAACCTGACGGTCTCTGCTAGAAATCTTCTAATGGGCTCTGGTTGGATCTTCCATCAGGACAACGATCCAAAGCAAACATCAAAATCAACACACACATGTGTCTGAGCAGAAAATGAATCTTCTGCTGTGGCTATCCTAGTCGCTGACCTGAAGCCTATAGAGAACGAGTGATGAACTGAAGAGAAGAGCTGCGAATTTGGAGAGATTGTGTGTGGAGGAATGATCTCTGATCTCCAAACTCATCAGGCATTACAGGAGAAGACTCAGAGCTGTTATCTTTGGGAAATGGACAATGCAATAATTGTGGCCAATGAAAGGCTACGAAATAAAAGATCAAAATGATAAACAATCTAGGTAACACTTTATTTTAAGGTTCAGTTATTAACTAGTTGCTTATGATCATGCATATTACTAGGATATTAGCTGTTTATTAGTACTTATAAAGCTCATATTAATGCCTTATTCTGCATGACCTTATTCTACATCCCTTAATCCGACCCAATACCTAAACTTAAAAGCTACAGAAACTACCTTACTAACTATTAATTAGCAGTAAATTAGGAGTTTATTGAGGCAAAAGTCATGGTTAATAGTGAATATGTGTTCCCCATACTAAAGTGATACCACAATCATTTGCTCATATTTACCAAGGGTGCCATTATTAGTGGAGGGCACTGTATATCCATAACTTTCTTTTTGCAATATATAATATCTAATTTTTTCCTTTTGATTCTGGAGTGAATTATCATCTGGGCATGTTCTTGACAGCTTTGGTGAGAGTCACCTAAACAAACTTTATTTATTTTGACAAATCAAGCATATCTTCAGGCAAAAACAAGAACTCAACATATCCTCATACATGATTGATATATCATCTTAAATCTAAAAAGATTGCTCTCACACCACATTTTAAAGTTGTGACCTGTTGCTAGTGTCAACCAAAGATGTACATGGGGGGGAAAAAATAGGTGGATAACCGTGAAAATCGGAAACGTAACAGGAAAATTAGTAAAGTGAATAAGTGGCAGGGAAGAAAAAGCCTGAGACGTGCGGGAGAATATGAGGAAGAGAGAGAGAGAGAGAGAGAGAGAGAGAGAACCTGAACTCCAGGGCTGATAGAGGGCAGCGGGAGGAAGGAGGGGCGGTGGGCGGAGCAAGTGTGACAGTAACAGCAGCGGCATTCAAGCACAGGTGCACCCTGGGAAGGAGGAGCAGGCAGAAGATTACAGAGACAAAATTACTGCAAAGTAGACATTTAAAGGGACAGTTCACAATAAAATGAGAATGCACTGCAAAAAATGCTTTTCTTACTTAGTATTTGTGTCTTATTTCTAGTCCAAACATCTAAAAATTCTTAAAACAAGAAGTATTTACTAGACAAGCAAAAATTATTGTCTTGTTTTGGGAAAAAATAACTCAAAATGAAGAGAGTTTTTGCTTAAAATAAGATAAATAATCTGCCAATGGGGTGAGAAAAATAATCTTAATTCAAACTGAAAACTAGATTATTTTTCTTACCCCATTGGCAGATTATTTTGCTTATTTTAAGCAAAAACTCTCTTCATTTTGAGTTATTTTTTCCCAAAACAAGACAATAATTTTTACTTGTCTAGTAAATGTTTCCTAATGTAATTTTTTTTAGATATTTGGACTAGAAACAAGACAAAAATACTAAGTAAAAAAATTATTTTTTGCAGTGTGAAGCATAGCTTCTCACACACACATACATACACACACACACACACACACACACACACACACACACGCACGCACGCACATACACACACACAAACACACACACATTTGGTCTATGTGGTTTACAGGGACTCTCCATAGGCGTTATTGATTTATACTGTACAAACCGTTTTTTCTATCCCCTTACACTGCCCCTAAACCTACCCATCATATGTTTTTAAAGCTATTTGAATTATGAGGACATTTGAAATTACCAGTGTAATACCCATGTAGTTATTCAAATTTGTGTCCTCATAAACCACATAAACAGGCACACACACACACACACACACACACACACACATACACACACACACACACACACACACACACACACACACACACACGCACACAATCCAAAAACCTACCCATCACAGGAAACATTCTGCATTTTTACTTTCTAAATAAAACCTCGTTCTGTATGATTTATAAGCCTTTTGAAAAGTGGGGACAATGTCCTCATATTTCACCCTCTCCTAATACCTTTGTCATACCCATGTCATATACACATTTGTGTCGACACACACACACACACACACACACACACACACACACACACACTCGTACTCACGGTGGAGCGGCGTGTGCTGTTGCGGGACTGTGAGCTGGGCCTGCTGGTCTTGGGCTCGATGCTTTCGGAGGCTGGAGCCGCGTATGAACTGTGACGCCGGGCCTTCTGTGCCTGGAGAGCCATGTGATAGGCCACCTCAAAGGCCTGTCCCAGCGTCAGGATGATCTCATACGTCTGTGTCTGTGCGGACAACAGCCATTAGTTGAGGAATTAAATAATCACCCACAAGCCTTTTCACTCTCAGTGTGGCTATAAAAAGCCAAAGGCGGCAGAGGGAGCTATATTAGACCTGACAGCCCAACCACAACCTGTAAGTGTTACTCGTTTTACTCGCGTGTTACCAGCCAATCAGAACAGAGCTCATTTACATAAAGCAGTCAGACAATCATCTAAATTAAAATAATAAAGTGCATGTACAATAATAAATATATTTCATATAATAATTAATCAAACCTGAATTACATCTCTCTATCTAAATTAAAATAATGAAATGTATGTAAATAATAATGTTTCATATAGTAATTAATAAAAACTACATTACATCTATAAATCTAAATTAAAATCATAAAATATATGTAAAATAATAAATATGTTTTATATAATAATTAATAAAAACGACATTACATCTCTTTATCTAAATTAAAATAATGAAATGCATGTAAAACAATAAACAAATGTCCTATAATAATTAATAAAAACTAAATTATATATATATATATATATATATATATATATATATATATATATATATATATATATATATATATATATATATATATATATATATATATATATATATATATATATATATAATTAAAATAGTTAAATGCATTTAAAATAATAAACACATTTCATATAATAATTAATAAAATCTAAATGACGTCTATGGTAAAATAAATAAATAAATAAAAGCCTTGACATGTTAATAAAATAAACTCAAAAAAGAATTTCAAAGTTAATACTAATAATAATAAAAAAGAAATAAAATGCTGCAAAACTGCAAAATATGGCAACTCTAAATATTCCATAAATTTTCTGTCTGATCATAAATATTAATTAAGACTATTATCAGCTCACTTTAAACTAAATGGGGTCCATTTTGATTTTATATTGCCTTTAAAGGGGTGGCTGCATGCGATTTGACTTTTTTAACTTTAGTCAGTGTGTAATGTCGCTGCTTGAGCATAAACAGTCTCTGCAAAGTTACAGCGCTGAAAGTTCACTGCAAACGGAGATATTGTCTTTTAAAGTTACGGCAGTTTATTGCCTACAAAAATGGCCGGTTTGGACTACAACGAGCTTCTTCCTGGGTTGGTGACATCATAAACCCTCGCTAGTCTCCGCAGATGTGACTTCTGCCCGTAATGGGAAGGGGCGTGGCCTTAACCTGTGCTTGGCACTTCAGCCAATAAAAATACAGGAAACTACATTTGGCCATCTGACCAATCTAAGACCATTGCGTTTTTCAGAGGGAGGGGCTTCATAGAAGCAGGAAGCAGACGAGCCGTTCAAAGGACAGACAGCGGTGTGGAATAAAGGGAGAATAGAAGAAAAATACAGCGTTTAAAAAAAAAAAGTATTAAGACATTAAGTATTATGTTAAACTGCACCCTACAAACACAACCAAGCCTAGAAAAAAACACCCCATTAACAAACCCTGATGGATTGGTTCCCCAGTAAAAGAGCAGATCTCACGCACCACTTCTACTGTGGTGAACACATGGCAGAAATGGAAACCAGATTTCAGGTCTTTCGTGATGTATGCAAATGTGCAGAGGTCATCCGGATCCTGAGCCGCGCACGAGATGTTCTGGATCTCATGCTCCGCGACCAGCGCCTGCAAACAAACAGAAATATACAACCAATCCATCACGATTTTCAAACATCTGCTAAAAACACGAGCACTTCACTAATTCATAACCATTCAGGCCTATGTAACCATATATAACCATAATCTATCATTCATGTCCGAGCCATAAATAGTGCGGGACGGGTTACTGTAGAACAGATCTCACTGATAGTGATGCTCGGCTTAGCAAACACTGAGAAACAGACACACTGCAAATGCTTTTCTTACTCAGTATTTTTGTCTTGTTTCTAGTCCAAACATCTACAAATTCTTAAAACAAGAAGTATTTACTAGACAAGTAAAAAGTATCATCTTGTTTTGGGAAAATATAACTCAAAATGAAGAGAGTTTTTGCTTAAAATAAGATAAATAATCTGCCAATGGGGTGAGAAAAATAATCTTAATTCAAACTGAAAACTAGATTATTTTTTTCACACCATTGGCAGATTATTTATCTAATTTTAAGCAAAAACTCTCTTCATTTTGAGTTATTTTTTCCCAGAACAAGATGATACATTTTACTTGTCTAGTAAATGTTTCTTAATGTAATTTTTTTTAGATATTTAGACTAGAAACATGACAAAAATACTAAGTAAGAAAAGCATTTTTTGCAGTGCACCAGTGTTATTGTGTGTTTTATTGTGTATTATTTATTTATTGTTGTTGATTGTTTTAATTCTGTAGCACTTTGAGATTTTGTATAATATAAAGTGCATTAAAAAATAAAATGTATTATTATTATTATTATTATTATTATTATTATTATTATTTTAGAGGTTGCTTTTACCTTGGTGGCTGCGTCAACAAACTTGACTCCTCTGTAGGTGATATTCAGAATTATGACGGGACCTTTCCGGTGATCCTTTGATTTCTGACAAAAGATTAGAAGGCAGAAAACTCACTGTATAACATGTCAAATGTATAAACATACAATTTAAAGGGGTCCTATTATACTTTTTCACTTGTTCAGCTTCAGTTAGTGTGTGATGTTTGAGCATTAGAAAGATCTGCAAGCTTACAACACTCAAAGTCACTCCAAAGGGAGATTTAAAGCGGTGGTGGACCCACTTTATATTAGGTGGCCTTAAAGGGGCGGTGAAATGCTGTTTCATGCATACTGAGCTTTCCACTGTTAAAGACTTGGAATCCCATCCTAAACATAGACAAAGTTTCAAAAACTAATGTTGGACGTTTGATGGAGTATTTCTGTGTCAAAAATACTCCTTCCGGTTTCTCACAAGTTTCGGCGAGTTTTTTTCGAGTATGGGTCTACTTGACGTTAATAGAGCGGAAGGTCCTTGTATGGGCCGTACGGGCTCTTCTCCCGGTAGGGTGCGCGCGCGCGTGACTAGAGCACGCTGTAAACAGTCTCTCAGCTGCAGATCCAGTCGTCCGTGAACACTTATGTGGCGCCGCGCTCCACTTTTTTCCTATGGGTGACGTCGAGCGACTTCAACGCTTCAGCACAGCATTCTGGGAAGGCAGCGCTGCATTTGAACCGATTTGAACGCAGAAATGACGGGAAGCTTCAAAACATCGTTTCAGTTGCGTCTCAAAATGGATTTACACACCACTGCTGTCACAGGACTTTACCAAATCATACCAAAGAAGTGTGTTTTTGAAGGAGCAGTCCCAGCGCTAAAGCTTCGGTCCTGCTTTGGAATCAGCCGATGAGTTAACTTAAACTGCTTCAAATGTCTCTGCTTTTGGCTACGCATGAGTAAACATCAGTAAACGACACGATCGCGTGCTTCGTCATTCAAATGCGCTAACTGTTAACGGTTACTCCATTGTTGTTCTCTGTATAACGTTACAGTATTCTGACGTGCAAAACCGTTTTGCTTGCTACTTCTAAGGTCTAGTCGCATACAATAGTCCATAAACCGAATCATGTCCTCATAACTTACACTGCGAGTAAACACACACAAATGTGGAGAGGCCATTAAATACAGTAACTTACATACCACAGAGACGGACGTCCTGATGTTGCCGTTTCTCCTGTTCAATTTATTTCTCCCTCAGATTTGATTGTGGATCATTATCTGTATTAGCTGAGATAGATGGGTTTCTCCCTTTCTCCACGCTTGAGGACGTCACCGCTTTGCGCGCTTGTCATTCTTTAGCTCCGCCCACACGATACGCCTCCAGCCGCTCGGTTTTTTCCGGAAAGACTCGGTACAGCCTATATTTCTTTTATAAATATGATAAAACTAAAGACTTTTCGGAGATATGAAGGATGCAATGCTACTCTATAGGTACTCAAGATTGACATGAGATTGACTGAAACTGAGTGTTTCACCCCCCCCCCCCTTTAACTACTATGTACTAACATTGTAGTTAATCATTTGATACAATGCACTTATTGTGTACATACATGTTTTTACATTGTATTTACATTGAAAAAAAATACCTGTATGTAATTACGTCTGTAATAAATTTCTGTAGTTACATTTGTAATTACACAGTTGGCACTTCCCTTACACCTAACTCTACCCTTAAACGGACCCATCCCACCACACCTGTCCCTAACTCTACCCGTATCCCACCTCAATATCAGCAAAAGTGCTTTGCAATACAATTTGAACACAGCAAGTACATTGTACTTATTTTTTTATGTAAGCACATAGTACTTAAGGCCACCTAATATAAAGTGGGGCCGTGGTGGACCTGTGGTGTTGTTTTCTAGGCTTGGTTGTGTTTATGGGGCGCAGTATAACATGTCTTAATGCTTCTTCTTTTTTTTAAACGCTGTATTTTTCTTCTATTCTCCCTTTATTCCACAATACTACTCTAGCAGTAGTAGTAATACACACCGCTGTCTGTCCTTTGAACGGCTCGTTTGCTTCCTGCTTCTATGAAGCTCATCCCTTCGAAAAACGCAATGAGCGTCGGAATCACATAAAAAGTGTGTGGGTCCTCTCAGATTTTTTTTTACTGTAGTAACGTTAGATGCCATTTACATTAAATACAAATATACCGCTGTTTACTAAACGATTGATTGGGCCAGACAAAATTACAGAAATCACTGAGTTATTAACCGTGGCTGTAGTGTAGTGGTAAGAGACACATGGCTTCAAGTTCTGACGCAAATTGATCAGAGGTTTGAATTTGCCTTTTGCCGACCTCGCTCTACTCCCTTTTCCCTTCACATATCAGATCAGAAAGGCATTTATTAAAAACTGAGAAAATATTAGAAAAGTGGAAATAAAGCATTTAACATGTGTTTAATAATACGTGTTTATCGGTTAGAGGTAGGTAAACAGACGTGCTGAATTAGAGACGATAAAAGTGTGTGGGTCTTGTCCCACACACACACAATGGTTTCGACACCCATGGAAAACGCAATGGTCTTCGATTGGTCAGATGGCCAAATGTAGTTTCCTGTATTTTTATTGGCTGAAGTGCCAAGCACAGGTTAAGGCCACGCCCCTTCCCATTAGGGGCAGAAGTCACATCTGCGGAGACTAGCGAGGGTTTATGATGTCACCAACCCAGGAAGAAGCTCGTTGTAGTCCAAACCGGCCATTTTTGTAGGCAATAAACTGCCGTAACTTTAAAAGACAATATCTCTGTTTGCAGTGAACTTTCAGCGCTGTAGCTTTGCAGAGACTGTTTATGCTCAAGCAAAAACTCTCTTCATTTTGAGTTATTTTTTCCTTTAATGTAATTTTTTTTTGATATTTAGACTAGAAACAAGACAAAAATACTAAGTAAGAAAAGCATTTTTTGCAGTGCATGATTAAATTGTGTATAACATTGTCTCTAAAATACATAAGAAACACGTGCTGACCAATCACAACACACTGCCTTCAAGACTTCATATAAGGGCATAATATGACCCATTTAGGACATGAACTCAGTAAAGGCATATTGAGTAATATCTGCATATATACCCTTATTCTAGCACAGGCTTCCTGCGTAGATTCAATCCCTCGCAGATCCCGGATGATCACAGACCCTAAATACTGGAAAAGAAAAAGGAGAAATAGATTTATCAATGCCATCCATCCATCCATCCATCCATCCATCCATCCATCCATCCATCCATCCATCCATCCATCCATCCATCCTCCATCCATCAATCACCCATCCATCCATCAATCATCCATCAATCACCCATCCATCCATCAATCATCCATCCATCCATCCATCCATCCATCCATCCATCCATCAATCATCCATCCATCCATCCATCCATCCATCCATCCATCTATCCATCCATCAATCATCCATCCATCCATCAATCACCCATCCATCCATCAATCATCCATCCATCCATCCATCAATCCTCCATCAATCATCCATCCATCCATCAATCACCCATCAATCACCCATCCATCCATCCATCAATCCTCCATCAATCACCCATCCATCCATCAATCACCCATCAATCACCCATCCATCCATCCATCCATCCATCCATCCATCCATCCATCCATCCATCCATCCATCAATCATCCGTCAATCACCCATCAATCACCCATCAATCACCCATCAATCCTCCATCAATCATCCATCCATCCATCCATCAATCATCCATCAATCACCCATCAATCACCCATCCATCCATCCATCCATCAATCATCCATCAATCACCCATCAATCACCCATCCATCCATCCATCCATCAATCATCCATCAATCACCCATCAATCATCCATCAATCATCCATCAATCCTCCATCAATCATCCATCCATCCATCAATCATCCATCAATCACCCATCAATCACCCATCAATCCATCCATCCATCCATCAATCACCCATCAATCATCCATCAATCACCCATCCATCCATCAATCACCCATCAATCACCCATCCATCCATCAATCACCCATCAATCACCCATCCATCCATCAATCACCCATCAATCACCCATCCATCCATCAATCACCCATCAATCACCCATCAATCCTCCATCAATCATCCATCCATTCATCCATCAATCATCCATCAATCACCCATCAATCACCCATCCATCCATCCATCCATCAATCACCCATCAATCATCCATCAATCACCCATCAATCACCCATCCATCCATCCATCCATCAATCACCCTTCAATCATCCATCAATCACCCATCAATCACCCATCCATCCATCCATCCATCAATCACCCATCAATCATCCATCAATCACCCATCCATCCATCAATCACCCATCCATCCATCAATCACCCATCAATCACCCATCCATCCATCAATCACCCATCCATCCATCAATCACCCATCAATCACCCATCAATCACTTATCCATCCATCAATCACCCATCCATCCATCCATCAATCACCCATCAATCACCCATCCATCCATCAATCACCCATCCATCCATCCATCCATCAATCACCCATCCATCCATCAATCACCCATCAATCACCCATCCATCCATCAATCACCCATCCATCCATCCATCCATCAATCACCCTTCCATCCATCAATCACCCATCCCAATACTTACATTTTTCCCCAGGACTCACATTTTAAAAATAACAGTGATGGTTCAAAAGAGCCTTTTAATTTTGAATGTAATGCTCATTAATGGATCTTTTCT